>NW_021163266.1:0-25000 GCF_004324835.1 Dendronephthya gigantea | reverse complement strand
GGCACTTTTTCGAACATGTTTGGGGGACCTTGAGTTGTTCCCCTCTTAGTGCGGGTTGCTTTTGCACTTTGTCGAACATGTTCGGAAAACATCGAGTTGTTCCCGTCTTAGTGCGGGAGTACTCGGCACTTTGTCGAACATGTTCAAGAGACCTGGAGTTGTTCCCCTCTTAGTGCGGGTTGACTGGGCACTTTGTCGAACATGTTCGGGAGACCTCGAGTATTTCCTCTCTTAGTGCGGGTTGACTGGGCACTTTGTCGAACATGTTCGGGAGACCTCGAGTTGTTCCCCTCTTAGTGCGGGTTGACTGGGCACTTTGTTCAACATGTTCGGAAAACATCGAGTTGTTCCCCTCTTAGTGCGGGTTTACTGTGGACTTTGTCAAACATGTTTGGGAGACCTCGAGTATTTCCCCTCTTAGTGCGGGTTGACTTGGAACTTTGTTGAACATGTTCGGGAGACCTCGGGTTGTTCCCCTTTTAGTGCGGGTTGACTTGGCACTTTGTCGAACATGTTCGGGAGACCTTGATTCCTTCGCCTCTTGGTAGCGATCTAAATCGCGACTTTTTTGGACATGTTCGAGAGAACTCGTTTTCCTCTCATCTTAGTCCGGGTCGAAAGCGCAACTTCTCCGAACATGTTCGAGAGACCTTTTGGTATTTGCCTCTTCTGCCATTTATGTTCGAGAGACATCGATATGCTCCGCGTTCTCCTGAACATGTTCGGGAGACCTCGAGTTGTTGGCTTTTTCCGCGGACATGTTCGAGAGACCTGGACTTGTCCTCTTCTTTGGTCGACTGCTCCGAGGATGTTTGAGTGTCGGAAAAAAAAGAAACAAATCGTAGAACAAGGGCTTAATCTCAGCAGATCGTAGCAACAAGGCTACTCTACTGCTTACAATACCCCGTTCTTTATTTAAGTCATCTGCAAATGATTTAGCTCTGGAAAATTTAGATTTTGATCGTTGTAGTGCTTTGGAGCATTGTCTACTCAGTGGGCATGTTGTGACGCAGGAGGCGCGAATGATCGCGTCTCTATTCGTGTTCGCTTAAGTCGTCCAGAGAAAAGGAATTGTTGCGTTCTAACACGGATTCTGATTTAGAGGCGTTCAATCATAATCCAACAGATGGTAGCTTTGCACCATTGTCTTTTCAGGCAAGTGCATGCGCCAATTGTCTGAATCTGCAGTTCCTCTCGTACTGAGCAGAATTACTCTTGCAACAACCATTCAACAGTAGGGTAAAACTAACCTGCTTCACGACGGTCTAAACCAAGCTCACGTTTCCTATTGGCGGGTGAACAATCCGACGCTTGGCGAATTCTGCTTCGCAATGATAGGAAGAGCCGACATCGAAGAATCAAAAAGCAACGTCACTATGAACGCTTGGCTGCCACAAGCCAGTTATTAAACTTCACAGTGTCTTATACGGACTTAACTCAGTTAGTCTCTCTTTATTCCTCTTTTAATGTCTTATATTGACAATATATTGACACTATATTGTCATATAAGATAATGGTAACTTTTCCAAAGTTTTGAAACACCCACTTTTCAAAGGCAATTTTTAAAGTCGATCCATAGACAAACTTTGTCGCAAAGTTTAATAAAATTGTAATGGTAGGAACAATTTTTTTTTTCGAATTTTGTTTTATTTTTTTTACTATAGATTTTTTAATATACTGTACAACCACATAGAACATATCATTTATTGAAACTGAACACATACAGTAAATTTTACCACACAAATTACAGTCTTAAGTGAACTTTGGAAATGTCATATTCATGGTCAAGTGAAGATGCCAAATCATTTTGGGAAAAACGTAAAAGCTGTACAGTATTTTGCTATTTATTTATTTATTTATTTATTAGTCGAATATTTATACAGGATAAAATCACTTCAGTTCGATTAAGAACTGTTATCAATGTGGGTCCTGTAAATATAGGATAATAAAATATAGTTAAGAATTACATACTGTATATACCTAAGATTAAAAATAAAGAAGACAAGTTTTTACGCTATATACAAGTCATAAAAGGTTTAAAAAGTATTACTCATTGAAAGTGTTCGTTCAAGAGTTTATCAAATGAGTTATAACATTCAGTTTTACGAATATTCAGAGGCAAGCTATTGTACAGCTTGGCTCCCATGAAGTAGAGTGATCCTCTAGCGTACTCCAATCTAATCTTTGGCACTTTTAGCTGATATCCCTGATTTCTGGTCGCCTTGTTATGCGTTTGTATCTCAAAATAGTTCACAAAATTTGAGATAATGTTTCCATTTATACATTGTCGAACTACCTGACATGTTCTTATTTGATTTGTGACAGATGGCGGTTTGATCTCAAGGTTACTGTTAGGTTTTAATGTAATAATCTCCAGTGCACGTTTATGGAATGCCAAAAGTTTTTCTTCTCGAGTCTTGCTTACTTTCAAATGCATTAGACCACAGTACGTTAGTATCGGTAGAACCATACCTTGATATATTGCCTTTGTTGCTGTAGTAGTTAGGAAAGGTCGTATCTTTCTTAGTAATCTCAGTCTCCCACATGCTTTTTTGTAAATAAAATCAAAGTTAGAATTCATATTTAATGAGTGATCAAGATCAACACCCAGGTATTTATATGTTGTCGTAGAATTATTCACCTGATTTCTGTACATTACATTTAACGATTTTGGATATTGTGCCAGATTCTTGGCAGTCCCAAACAGCATTGTTTCCGTTTTACCCGGGTTTGTATTTAGGATAAGCTCGTTCTTCGTACACCAATCCGCAATTGATTTCATGTCAGATGAAAGACGAGTTTCAATAATAAAAGTGTCTTTTCCAGCAACGTAAATCACGGTGTCATCTGCATAGATGATAACATTAGAGTGTTTAAGACATGTTGAAAAATCATTAAAAAAGACAACAAAAAGGAGAGGGCCAAGAATGGACCCCTGAGGCACACCAGACGTAACCCTTTCAGCTGTCGATAAGCAGTTTTTATATTGTACTTGCTGGGATCGATTAAAAAGATAATCCTGAAACCACTGATATTCTTCTTCGGAAATGCCATAACTCTCAAGCTTATTCAAAAAGGTTCCATGGTTGAGGGTATCAAATGCTTTAGTAAGATCTATAAACACGGTGCCAACTAGTTTACCTTCGTCAACCTTTCTCTTAATATTATCAGTAAAAAACGTTGCGGCTAACTCGGTAGATCGTCCTTTACGGAAGCCAAATTGACTATCGTGCAGAAGATTATTGTTATTTAGATATGCAGATAGCTGATTATGAACCAGTTTTTCAATTACTTTGGATATGGTTGGAATCACTGAGATCGGACGGTAGTTTTTAATGCTGTCATACGACCTTGTTTTAGGTATCGGTACGAGTTTAAAAAGTGGGAAAAACACCTGTGCTCAAAGAACTATTTATGATACGAGTCAAAGGTAAAGCAATAATATTAGCACAATCTTTCAACAGATATCCCGGTATATTGTCCAGGCCAATAGATTTCTTTCGCTTTAGTGATTTGAGCTGCTTACACACTTGCTGGACATTTACTTCTTTAAATCTAAAACAGCAATCTGTTCTTAAATTTTGTTTTTCTTGAAAGGTCCAAATGCAGTCTCGTAACAGAAAAGCTTTCTTCTTTAACGTTGATACTATTGTACTGAAATACGAGCAAAAGGCATTCGAAATTAGTGACGGTTCAGAGGTGTAAACAGAGTCAATGTTGAACATAGGGAAAGATAATGTAGCAGGATTGTTCGGATATAACTTTTTAATTGTGTTCCAGAAGCTGTCCAAATTGTTTGAAGTTTCGTTCAACAGATCTCTATAGTAAGCTTGTTTTGATTTATTCAGCAAAGAGTTAACTTGATTGCGTTTGGTCTTATAGGCAAGCATATCAGCCTCTGATTTAGTTTTCCTGAATTTGCATAACAACATATTGCGGTTGTACATTGCCTTTTTTATCTCATCTGTCAGCCATGGAGATGGTTTTCCACGGATGCGTTTCCTTATAACAGGAGCAACCTTATCAAAACATGTTAAAACAATATCTTTCATATAATCCCAGGCACAATTTACATCATCTGTTTCATAGACAGGTGACCAATCATGCTTACGCAGTTCGTCACACATCAGCTCCTTGTTATAATTTTTCGTGTTTCGACAGTTTATAACCTTTGACGCATATTTATAATGATTTAGTTTCCTTACACAGCCAATTAAATCATGGTCACTGAATGCAATTGGAACAACATCCGTATGAGCAATAACTGAAGGGTTATTAGTGATAATAACATCAATTAATGTGCTGGTATTTAGGGTTGTCCGGGTAGCTTTCTTCACGATTTGTTTAAATCCATTTACCGAGATAATTCGTTTTATTTCAGGATGATCTTCTCTTCTGAGATAATTGACATTCAAATCCCCTAGGACAATTACTTCTTTAGAGTCAACCACATGTAACATATTTGCAAATAAGCTATTGAAATTTGCATGGAAATAAGATGAACAGTCCGGAGGCCGATAAATAACACACATCAGAAAACTTTTCGACTTAATCGGAAATATCTCAAGCCATACAGACTCCAACTCAGTTTCCAGATCATGTCTTCTTGTCCAGTTTATCCTATCCGAAATATAAATACCAACACCACCTCCCAAACCATTGCATCGAGATCGGCTGATAAATGAATAACCCCCAATAGAGTACAATTCTTCGGGTTCGTCTTGTATATGTGTTTCGGTAAGAGCGAGAAAATCAACCTTGTCGTAGGTCGTAAGAAGTTCCGTAACATGCAGTAAATTATACCACAAACCTCGCACGTTTAAATGAAGACACTTCAAGCCACGCTGTCTGATTAGGCGTTCTAGTTCTGGATTATTAGCCGAGACGTATTCATTCTCTGGTCCAGGACAGAGTTCAATATCACCACCAAGCAATAACAACAATCGTAAATCAAGCTTCTTTCCAACATGATGGACATCACTGATCTGCTGATAACACCATAACGATTCAGATACTAGCGATTGATTTGCATCAGTCATTTCTTCGCCATAAAAAGAGTAACAAATTGAGTTTGCCGTACTAAAACTAGGTTTCTTTAAGCAGAAAATTAAAAATAACTGCAGAGCAATTTTCAGCATGACCGGTATGACCACCATTTTGACTTTTTAATGATAATAGCATCAATGAGAAATAGTAGCATCAATGAGAAAGTAGCAGAATATAATGATTATTTGCAAAAACATTTGCAAGCTGAGGAACAGAAAAAGTGTTTGTATATTTAACAGCATAATTTTACACCTCTTCCAGTAAATGCCATTGCAGTTAATTATGTATCCAAAGTATCGTCTGACATAAAATTTTGGTGCTGTTATAGCTCATGGACATTCTGTTCATCATGCAACTCTTTGAAAACAAAAATTATGCCACATAATATGCTTAAACGGCCTGCAATACCCCAATGAAGACATGCATTTGCAAAGACACTCGATATGTTGTTCCGTTGTATGAAAAAATCCCACAAGTGCTTTTAAATTTATCTAAAGCAGATCTTAATGTTTTGAGGCCATTTTATTCAATAATTGAAGCATATGAACGGCAGCAACATGGCTATCGTGTGAAAAGTTGCCCAATTTAGTTGGTACATGCTGACATGTCAGTTGAGGACAAAATAAATGAATTGGGGGATGAAGTGTCAAAGACACGTTGCTTCAATGCCTACAGATATCTCATGTCTTCTGAAAAATCATCCTATGAACATTTTGTTGAACTAAGGCAATATCTTAAAGAAAACAATGAATCTTTAAACTTATTTAACTTTTAACAAACACAAGGCATTGAATGTGCGCTTTGGTCAAATTTGTATCCCTTTACAGAGTGGTGCGAAAGTACAATAACAGATAGTGGCTCACGGCGAAGCTGTAAGGTTTCTTTCAACACAAAATTACTATCTGAAATATTAGATTATGGTTTGCATTTTGACTTATTGCAATTTCAATATGATAGGTGGTTGTATAAAACTGTTAGTGGGGCAATTAATACAGCTCGTATGTTGAAATGCTCTCCAGCCCGTGCACTTGAGACAAAAGTCTTCTCTGCAACATATTGGCAATGGCAACACCGCTACATACTTGATGCTGTTGATCAGTTTGGATTACCTGACATCTTCATAACGATAAGTCCAGTGGTCTTTGAGTGGTCTTTTTCTTTTCCAAAATGGCTAGAAGATATTAGGCTTAAAACCGGTAATGGGCCAACGAAATTGGCGGGTTTTGAAACAGCTCATGTAGTGCATGTTTTAGCACAAGTAATCAGGGGGTATCCTTGTGGCAGTAATTCTTCTGACTGGAGCAACCATGTCTTTAGCTATAACTCCATGAAAAGTCCTGCAAATGTTAAGACCTATTTTTACAGATTTGAGTTTCAACAGCGAGGTACAGCCCACTTACATTTACTAGTTTGGTTAAAAAATATAACAAAGATAAAGCATGAAATCATTCGTGCAGATATTCCAAAAGACAATGCTGATCTCTCCTATCTTGTTAGCAAACATCAGCAATCTGATAAGCCATCTTCTTCACTAAAATTGCAAGAGGAAGAGTCCTATTTTAGAAAACAAGAGAATGGAACAACATTTAACCTAAAGCATCCTGCTGATGCTTTTAAATGCAATTTGAGGGCATATATTGCAACAATCTTACCTGCTCTTGAATGCTCAATGGACTTTCAAACAACTGACAACCGAGCGATGTTACTTAAATATGTCACTTCTTATGTAACAAAATGGCAAGATGGCATAGGCATTGATGGGTTGTATTCACGCAATGTATCTGGCGGTCAGGCTGCAATTCGGTTTGTCATGGATACAAAACCGGCAGAACCCGAGATGTGGCTTGCACTGTCCTCCACAAAGATATCTTGGTCATGCAGCAGAACAAAAAGATATGCTGTACCGACTGAAGACAGGGCTAGTGCAGACAAAACGGCTGAAAAATATTGTAATAGACCATCTAAGATGAATGAAATGTCACTATTAGAATGGTTACGTACTGTTGACCATGCAAAGCAAGAACCTAAAGAGTATAAGAATGGTACTACACTAGTAGGCTTAAAAATGCTTTCAATTTTTAATAGCCAATATTTCCTCCAATATCTGTTTATGCATAAACCACATAGACATATTTTTGAGTTGCAACATCCCCAACATGACAAGCTGCCGGTACATTTGCAATGGTTGGCATCTGCTAAACATCACTGCTCAGAATTCTGGGAAAATGATGATATTATTTGTAAATACTTTCACAAACAAGGTAATCGTGATGTTTTTGTTACAACTGTTTTGGCATATACTCACACAGTAGCTGATAGCTACTTTCTTGTGCAAATGCAAATTTTGTCACCATTATCATTTGATGATTGCTCAGGTAATGAGAGCAACACTTTAAATCTCGACATATATCAAAAACCATTCAAAACCATATTTTGTCTTGTATTAAGAAAAGAACGCAATAATATTCCACATTTAATCTCTCTGCACAAAGTGATGATGACATAGAAGATAATTTTGATGAAGAGGATGATCGTCATTTTGAGCTCGACACTTTGAATAAGGAAAACTTAGACTCTTTTTTTGATATGCTTAATGTTGACTGGAAAGTGCCTGCTCTTGTTACTGGTGATGCAGGGTGTGGAAAATCGTACACCATAAAATCAATTGTCAATCACCTAGTACGAAATTAATACAACATACTTGTGGCAGCACCAACTGGTCTATTAGCTGCTGGATTCAAAGCATCATTACCAGATCAAGTTACATGTGATACAGTTCATGCCTCATTTCATTATCCAGTTGAATCAGATAGAACACCATCAATTAATTGGCATCTCTCGAACTTTGATTTAATAATCATTGATGAAATTTCAATTGTGCCGCAGCCTATTTTTCAACACATTCTGAAGACATTTAACGTTCTTCTTTTTCGGCCAGTATTTTTAGTCTCGGGTGATGCACACGCCGGGTCAGCAAGGTCAAAAAATGTGTCATGGCATTGAAGCCAAAAATTCTGTTCAACCGCGCGTGTTTGGGAGGCAGTCTGGTTACTAGGAAGTAACGACATAAACATGCGGCGCTTGTGAGAAATTGATACAGGGTACGGACAAAATGGAGGGAAAATCGAAACGTTCAGAATTTGGGCTTCAAATTGATACCTAATATACCCAATAAAACCATCTTTATGCATTCATATAATCCAAGACAAAGTAGCCTATTTGCGTAATGTGAATTTACTGTGAAAATAGCCGTATTTCGGCTCCATAAAACTTTTGCGTTTCATGTATAAACAAGATATATGGGCGCTTGATAGAATGCCTGTTATCGAGGTGAGAATCGTATGTTTTTTGTTTTTCGTGTTTATCTTGCATTTAGCTGAAATATAAAATTTAGTGTGTCAACTTTTTGACAAACCATCATGTTGAATATGAATATGTGTACTTTTATGTAGAAACCGCAGCGCATGATATGCGTGCAGCCATCAATAAGATGTGTTTGCGCTTCTTAGATTCCTAATTGTCAAGGTATTAAGAACCCTGATATACTGTTTTTTGCGTCTGTCCTATTCCGCAGATAAAAAGATGTTGTTTAGTCGATAAATGATTCAGTCGACTTCCAGCCATATAATAAGCTGTATTGTTTATATTAGTAGCTTTACGTAATATTAGTGGAAAATGCTGAGTGTTATGAAAGCTAAGAAGTCACAGAACGCGTTGCTTGCAGCAGTGAAATCTGTCTTTAAAAAAGAAATCCGACTAAAACAGCAGAAAGTACGAAGGTTTAAGTCAAAGGTAGACGCATTTTTATAGTGTAATATATATAGCAGACAGACACTTAACCTGTGACTTTCATTGACATTGTTTACATTTTTGGTTATGCGTGTATTTGCATTTTAAGCGAGCATAACTTCATTCCTATATTTACTATAATTCATTCAGAGTGTGTATTAACATACAACATTCATGCTTCATGATGTTTAAGTAATAACTAGAGTATGAAGCTTAATTTAGATGAGTTAAGCAAATGTTCAAATGCTAACATTTCAAATGAATCTCAGATATTTATACTGTACATGAATTTCGATGCGCTAGTTGGCCTAGTTTATGCAGCCTGAATACTTGTAAAACTGGTACAAAATGTTCTTGCATAGTCACCTATGCAGTGACTGTGTACATTTCCCGGTGTCTGTATACTTGACACAGACAGCGTCATCTAAGATACCAAAAGAGGTAGAACCACCGCTTACGCCGTATTGAAAGGCATAATATAAAAGCTTTAGCATATCGCGCGCAAATTCGATGACCCACGGCTTGTGAAAATTCTGCCAATAAATCATCCATAGATTCACCAATTTTATCCAAACTGAAACTTCAGAAGCAAGCATCGGCTCAGTACGAATATTGGTACCAGAAAGTACATCTAAATTGTTCTCTGGACCTTTGATTAAGAGGCATCTTCTATATATTAATTCAAGGGATGCGAGAGCTTCGCATTGAAATTTTGCTGCGTCAATTGTGGCATTATACCAATTAAACAATTCCAACGATTCATTTAAAACACTGTTAAATGAACTGGGATTATTTTCGGTAGAAATAGCATCATCTTTGTCAAAAGAAACGGCTTCAATACCCTCGTCAAAAGTGAAGTGTTCTTATCTTGACGCCATTTTCAAATTTGTTTACTTTTTGACGAACTACCGCAGAGCGATATAGCTTAGTAGCGCTGACGCTCTTGAGACATTTTTCGGAGTTGCTGACCCGGCGTGGCAGGACAACAGCAACCATTCTCCCGTAAAAACGGAAAAATAATGCAATTGCCTAGTGCTTTTGATGATGAATCTTTTCTAAGTTCTTCCTACAAATACAGATTACGGAATCAGCATCGCATAGGTGATAGTGAGTACTTTAACTTCCTGAATCATGTAAGAAATTGGGTACGAACACAGGAATGCCTTGATGAAATTCAGGAAGGAAAGGTTATTGCGACCGGTGACATTGTAAATGATAATCATATAATGGAGGCATATAGACAGCACAATTTTAACGTTCACCAAATATGCTGCAAATAGAGCAAATGATGTTGTCATCACCAGGATCTTTAAAGAGCAAAGCCCAATTGCCAGATTACAACTTGATTGTGATCTACCTCCCATTGATATTTTCATGGGCATGCGCGTAATAATTACCCAAAACAGAAATAAGGGATGTGGAGTGATTAATGGACAATTAGCTTACATACATATGGTCCAAAATAACTCAGTCTTTTTGCGATTACCTTCCGAAAAAATTGTTTCGATGTACCCAGTAACCATTAAATGAAATGGGATATCGAAAACATTGTATCCCTTTGCCCAAGCCTATGCTACAACAATTTGCAAAGCACAGGGTCAAAGACTGACAAAAGCAGTTGTTTGGTTTGACATTGATGTTATACCTCCTGGTACTGCATATGTAGCCGTGTCAAGAGTAAAATGCCAAAAGGATATACACTTTATGACCAAGCTTAAACCAAATTTCTTTACTCCAGTTAAAAAACTTGCGCAATTATCTTGATCATTTGTTGTTCTTTTACATGTTATTTGTACTAGGAGTCCTATTGCATTACATGGAGGTTGCCCTTGCTGACTAAATAAATTTAAACCAAAGCAATTTTTACATACCAAGAAAGCAATATTTCAATGTCAGAAACTAAATATACAAATTTAACAAAACCATGTGCTCTTCTTTTAGATGTTTTCAAAGGCCAAGTCAGGAGGAGAATCAGCTAGTAAATGTGTAAATTATTTCCGCCATTTCCCAACATCGTTCCTGAAACCCTATGGGGAAGCAGAAAAAAATTTAACGGAAGAGCTTGTAATCAAAAGGCTCAATCATTACAACTGCGAGTGGCTCAGAAGACCTGAGACAGGTGCCAGTGAATTCGCTGAGACTATCCAGAAAAATATGAAAGCCCTGTGAGAAGAAGAGTCCCCTTATCACAAGAAGACAAAGATTGCTGCCATGGTGGAGAACATGCAACCTTTGCTCGAAGCATTGAAAAAGCTCGACACCAAAAGTAATCAGGAGTCACCACCAAGCAAAGATGACATAAAGTCATTCTTACAAGTTATGCTGCAAGATAATTCATCTGTAGATGAATTTTTTCAGAAAATGTTTCGTGTTGGTGGAATGATGTTTCTTGTTGGGGCGCATTACTCAACTATAAAACATCTACTAACAAATCCCGAATTTTATGCAGAAAAATCCCTTGATACCTACTCAAAAAACTGAAAGAATTCAAAAATGCGCCCACCGTAAAGGGAATGCGGACAATGCTCACAAACGCATGCTGTAAACCAACCACAGCCTCATCAACTTCGACCACCAGAGGAACAAAGCGAAATCTTCTTCAGCAACTTGAGTCATCATCTGATGGTCAGGATGATGTCCAACAAGATGATGCTACTCCGCCTATTGCAACGACCACAAAAAGGTCGAAGAGATCTCATTCCTCCAAGAGGAGGAAATAAAAAATAAAATGCAATTAATTATCTGCATGGAAATTTATTATTGAGTTCCTTTATATAAAGAGACAATAAAAAGTGTTTTTGCGTTTTCGAAAAGTGTTCCAAAATGAAGAATATAAATCCGTCTTGTTATTTTAAACATTCTTATATTGTTATTAAGTGTTTATTAATTTTTTAAACAAATTAAAAACCAATTGTTAAATATTTTGCGTACTATTGTTACAATATTTGACACTTCATAAATATTTGTAACATCGTTGTGTTATATAAACAAAACAGTTGCGTTTTTGTGTCTTAAGAATGTTTGAAAAACGTATTAACGAAATTTGTAAATAATAGAAAAATCAAAACCGTTTATTTAATAATTCAAACATAATTTTTCAAAAATTTGTCGAAATATTTTGATTAAATGAGGAATACTATGAGTAAAATTATCTGTTCGTATTAATATCTTATTATTAAGAAATAAATATAGAAAACTTTTTTGACTGATTAGCAGAATGTACAACTAATAATAAAAGTACAAGTATAGATTTTGATAAGCTAATAGGAAAAATAATATTATATCTAAGGTAAAAACGTTCTAATTGAGCCGTTAAACGATGTATCATATTACATGATGACTATTGACAACCGCCTAGAGGCTAAGAGCTAAGATGCATGTTTCATGCATTTTAAAGATTTTTATTGCCACATGTTAACATTGATTTCCTATTTTAGGAACATAATATGACAGATTTTAGAATCTAATGATGCAGACATCATACATCTAATAAAATCATATGCATAACCCATGCCTCTTGTATCTCAAATGGCAAAGAAATTCACAAGTTAAAAATATCAGATTATTTGAAGATTTTAAAATGCTATCAGAAAAGCATGACAAAGAAATGTCAAACATATCTATCATAATATAGGAGAATAAACAACACGAAAAAGAAGCTTCATCAACAGTGACAAAATTAAAATACCAAAGAGGATGTACAAGTAATTTCCATTAACTGCTGCATCATGTTACGTGATGACTACTGACAACCTTTAAAGGCGCTACAGCAATCGGGACAAACTTCCATTGCCTTACCTTGCGCCTGCCCCGTCGCACCAACATGCTGATGTTTCCATTTGCGGTGGCTTATTAGGGCACTCCTGGTTTTAAAACCGACACCACATTCCGGGCAGGGATGCATATTGATCACAGTCCAATATCAACGAAAACTGCGAAGTGGCAGTCAGAAGCCTTATAGAGACAAGGCTTTTTCTCACAATAATTTTATCAAAATTGACTGCAAATGCCGGAGCACTGGCCTTATTAGCTTCACTCGAGTGAGTAGTTCTTAAGGAACCACCGTTGGAGGCTTACAGCATACACACTCTAAGCTACTAACCTTACGCACCACGTTGGAGGTTAGGCCAGTTACCTGATAATCAGGTGGGACTTGTAGATGGAAATAGGGTTGAACTTTTTCGCTCAGATGGTATATTAATGAAAAGGAGGGGCCGCAACCCAAGTCCAATTCTGCTCAGTTTTCAGCAATTTTTAGCTTCAACCTTTGCAAGCGAGCTCTTGCCTTTAAGTCTCACGCATCATGTCAGGCAGCGTAAGAGAGTCATAGTTACTCCGCCGGTTTAACCCACGCTTGGGATGAATTACTTCACTTTGACATTCAGAGCACTGGGAGAGAAATAACATTGCGTCAACACCAAGTCACCAGCCATCGCAATGCTTTGTTTTAATTAAACAGTCGGATTCCCCTTGTCCGTTCCAGTTCTAAGTTGGTTGTTAATCGCCTGCCGAATCGACCTGATGGTCACAGCTGTGTCTTTGTATTCTTTATTAATTTCATAATGAGATATCACTCATTTCAAAAAACCTAAAATCTCAACCAAAACATTTTAGGTAATGATTTACCTATCAAAAGAGAGCCCATATCATGAGAAGTCTAATGGTATTTGATTCATTCTTATACAACGTTTGGTTGCAGAGATATGAGAAAAAGTGTCTTTGTATTCTTTATAAATTTCATTATGACATATCACTCATTTTAAAAAACCTAAAATGTGAACCAAAATTTTTTAAATGATGATTTACCTATCAAAAGAGAGCCCATGTCATGAGAAGTCTAATGGTATTTGATTCATTCTTATACAATTTTTGGTTGCAGAGATATGAGCAAAAGTGTCTTTGTATTCTTTATAAATTTCATTATGAGATATCACTCATTTTAAAAAACCTAAAATCTGAACCAAAACATTTTAGGTAATGATTTACCTATCAAACGAGAGCCCATGTCATGAGAAGTCTAATGGTATTTGATTGATTCTTATACAACGTTTGGTTGCAGAGATATGAGAAAAAGTGTCTTTGTATTCTTTATAAATTTCATTATGACATATCACTCATTTTAAAAAACCTAAAATGTGAACCAAAATTTTTTAAATGATGATTTACCTATCAAAAGAGAGCCCATGTCATGAGAAGTCTAATGGTATTTGATTCATTCTTATACAATTTTTGGTTGCAGAGATATGAGCAAAAGTGTCTTTGTATTCTTTATAAATTTCATTATGAGATATCACTCATTTAAAAAACCTAAAATCTGAACCAAAACATTTTAGGTAATGATTTACCTATCAAACGAGAGCCCATGTCATGAGAAGTCTAATGGTATTTGATTGATTCTTATACAATGTTTGGGTGCAGAGATATAAGCAAAAGTGTCTTTGTATTCTTTATAAATTTCATTATGAGATATCACTCATTTTAAAAAACCTAAAATCTGAACTTAAACATTTTAGGTAATGATTTACCTATCAAAAGAGAGCCCATGTCATGAGAAGTCTAATGGTATTTGATTAATTCTTATAAAATGTTTGGTTGCAGAGATATGAGCAAAAGTGTCTTTGTATTCTTTATAAATTTCATTATGAGATATCACTCATGTTAACCAGAGAGGTGCTGAAATCACCTAACGCTCGCCTGCACTGTTTGTCTAGAATAAGGCTAAACTCTGTATGAAGGGTATCTGTATGAAGCACAAATTACCGATCTTTTTATTACAAATTACAAGGCTAAAATCCGCGTTGGAAGGTAATATTAAGCACAAACTTCAGATATTAGTTGTGACCTCAGAATTACTGGCCAAAACTGGCCTCGGAATTACATTAGTTTTATTTGTGACCAATATTTCTTCCGTTTCTCACAATCCGCGCACGTGATATCAACAGGTAAGTTAACGGACTAGGCAAAAGTCCCTGCTTTAAGCCGGGCGCACACACAAATAGGCAGCCCTTGCCCAGACATGTTTTCCTTCTCGCGGCGCTCGTGCCTCGCGCGTGTACGCGAGTCTACTTGGTCTAATATTATGACCAAATGAAATAAACAAGATTGGATTTTTATATCTACACAAAAAAGGATTATGCATCAAACAACGAAAAGGTATGTACATAAATCTTATTGGTAGTTCAAAGGGCCCTGTCTACAATTTAATATAGCTTTAATGATATATTTGCATGTGTATATACATAAATAATATGCAAATATATGTCACATGCGTTGCCATTTGCCTTTGCATTCCGAGCCTATCGGCTTTCTACTTATAAATACTTATGTGCTAAAGCTTGTAATTGCGAAATGCGAATTATCTGACAATATTCTTTAAACTTTAACGTTGGACTATGTTTTATATATATTCACTCCCTGAATGATTTCTATATTAAGCGATTGAATTTTGATACGGCATGTCACAACACAATCTCATAATTTATAATTGTACATGTACAATACAAACAAATGGTAGCATACAGGTGAAAATATTTGAAAGTTTCTCATTTGGCTTAGGGTTGTACAAATATTTTCGTTAAATATGATTCAGCTACAACTTTGAACTAAAAAAAACAGGGCTACACAATAGCCCTGAAAATCGTAATGAGCGTGATAACTCTGGATAGCTCTAACAATGACCTTATCATGATGCTAATAAGCTTAACATTTGCCTTATCATTTGATAATTTTGAGCAAAGCTCTCTTTATTATTATTGTATAAATGTGTACCAAATGGCACTGAATAGTCACAATGCATATCGGTGACTTATATTTTTGATGATTCCTCTGATGTAAAGCCATAATATTTAAAAAATATAGCATTTTAAAACATTGACCTTATCATTATGCTAATTAGCTTAACATTCACCTTATCATTTGATAATTTTGAACAAAATTCCCATTATTTTTGTGTAAATGTGTACTAAATGTCACCATATAGTCACAAGACATATCGATGAGCTATATTTATGATGAATCTTCTGATGCAAAGCCATAATATTTAAAAAATATAACATCTTAACATTGACCTCATCATTATGCTAATTAGCTTAACATTCACCTTATCATTTGATAATTTTGAGCAAAACTATCTTTATTATTGTATAAATGTGTACCAAATGGCACTAAATAGTCACAATGCATATTGATGACTTATATTGATAATGATTCCTCTGATGTAAAGCCAAAGTATAGAAAAAATATAGCATTTTAACATTGACCTTATCATTATATTTTGTTGTATAATGTTCACTCCCCCCTGGTAAATGGTTCTTTTGCAACAAATAGACTCCTTAAGTAGATAAGTTGAAAATAATGGGAAAATAAAAGTGGCATCTTAACATTCTACTTATCATGTAGTGTGGACGCGGACGGGGACGAGGACGGGGACGGGGACGCGGACGCCAAGACTATAGAAATAGCTCTCTTGCACTAAAGTGCAGGCGAGCTAAAAAACCTAAAATCTGAACCAAAACATTTAAGGTAATGATTTACCTATCAAAAGAGAGGCCATGTCATGAGAAGTCTAATGGTATTTGATTCATTCTTATACAATATTTGGTTGCACAGATATAAGAAAAAGTGTCTTGTATTTTTTGCTATTTTTTGCAATGAAAATTTCAATGAAATTCAAACATGGAAAATTTTAGCTAATAATTTTAGCTAAGCTTTAACTAATAATTTGCCTGTCAAAAGAAAGCCCATGTCATGAGAAGTCTAATGCTATCTGTATAATTTGCATGCAGTGTATGGTTCCAGAGATATGAGGAAAAGTATCTTCATTTTTGCCAAATCTCATTATGAAAAGTGGAAACACGATATGGAAACATTGTTTACAAAGCTAAATTCAATTCGATATGGAAAGGTTGGTTACTTGGTAAAGTCTTCAGAATCCTTCTATTTGGAGTGCTATTTCTATACATCCACTGGTTATTTTGTGTTCAATAGTTGTAGAAGGTACTGATCTTAAGAATTGATATAGTCTTGTGATAAAAACGTTCTTCTTTGAACGAATTTCAACAAGTGTTTACTTCGTTGAAAACACTTCAATTCTATAACAGAGTTGTTGTATTTGACTTAGTTTATTGCATTTTAACTTGCACACTAAGGTATTTTTACAACTTAGCATAAGCTATTGTCTGACTAACTGCTTTGGTTTTACTGCACATTCATAGAAATAACTGTCAGTGGTTGTTTTTGCCACACTCAATTTATTTTACTCTGTTGCTGCATATTTCATTACAATATCTTCAGTCATATGGCAGGCCAGGATTATAATGAGTTTTGGTCAGCACATCCGTTCCATATTGTAGGATCGTATCCAATTAATGATTGGAAAGCAACAAAAGAGTCTGAAATGAGCGCAAGGCGTCAAAGAGTTAATCACTTGCGCTCCGCATTTTTCAACAGTGAGTTTAGTGCACAAACTAATGAGGCAGAGGAGAACATTTACAAGTGCGGGCACAAATCCGGACTTTTTCGAACATGTTCGAGAGACCTCGATTTTTTCCATTACAAGTGCAGGCACAAATCGGCACTTTTTCGAACATGTTCGAGAGACCTCGAGTTGTTCCCCTCTTAGTGCGGGTTGACTGGGCACTTTTTCGAACATGTTCGGAGACCTCGAGTTGTTCCCCTCTTAGTGCGGGTTGACTGGGCACTTTGTCGAACATGTTCGGGAGACCTCGAGTTGTTCCCCTCTTAGTGCGGGTTGACTGGGCACTTTGTCGAACATGTTCGGGAGACCTCGAGTTGTTCCCCTCTTAGTGCGGGTTGACTGGGCACTTTCTCTAACATGTTCGGGAGACCTCGAGTTGTTCCCCTCTTAGTGCGGGTTGACTGGGCACTTTGTCGAATATGATCGGGAGACCTCGAGTTGTTCCCCTCTTAGTGCGTGTTGACTGGGCACTTTGTCGAACATGTTCGGGAGACCTCGAGTTGTTCCCCTCTTAGTGCGGGTTGACTTGGCACTTTGTTGAACATGTTCGGGAGACCTCGAGTTGTTCCCCTCTTAGTGCGGGTTGACTTGGCACTTTGTCGAACATGTTCGGGAGACTCAGTTGTTCCCCTCTTAGTGCGGGTTGACTGGGACTTTGTCGAACATGTTCGGGAGACCTGGAGTTGTTCCCCTATTAGTGCGGGTTGACTAGGCACTTTATCGAACATGTTCGGGAGACCTCAAGTTGTTCCCGTCTTAGTGCGGGTTGACTTGGCACTTTGTCGAACATGTTCGGGAGACCTCGAGTTGTTCCCCTCTTAGTGCGGTTGACTGGCACTTTGTCGAACATGTTTGGGAGACCTCGAGTTGTTTCCCTCTTAGTGCGGGTTGACTTGGCACTTTGTCGAACATGTTCGGGAGACCTCGAGTTGTTCCCCTCTTAGTGCGGGTTGACTTGGCACTTTGTCGAACATGTTCGGGAGACCTCGAGTTGTTCCCCTCTTAGTGCGGGTCGACAGGGAACTTTGTCGAACATGTTCAAGAGACCTCGAGTTGTTCCCCTCTTAGTGCGGGTTGACTTGGCACTTTGTCGAACATGTTCGGGAGACCTCGAGTTGTTCCCCTCTTAGTGCGAGTTGACTTGGCACTTTGTCGAACATGTTCGAGAGACCTCAGTTGTTCCCCTCTTAGTGCGGGTTGACTGCACTTTGTCGAACATGTTCGGGAGACCTCGAGTTGTTCCCCTCTTAGTGCGGGTTACTGGCACTTTGTCGAACATGTTCGGAGACCTCGACATGTTCCCCTCTTAGTGCGGGTGAAATCGGACTTTCTCGAACATGTTCGACTGACCTCGAGTAGTTCCCCTCTTAGTGCGGGTTGACTGGGCACTTTGTCGAACATGTTCGGGAGACCTCGAGTTGTTCCCTTTAGTGCGGTTGACTTGGCACTTTGTCGAACATGTTCGGGAGACCTCGAGTTGTTCCCCTCTTAGTGCGGGTTGACTGGCACTTTGTCGAACATGTTCGGGAGACCTCGAGTTGTTCCCCTCTTAGTGCGGGTTGACTGGCACTTTGTCGAACATGTTCGGAGACCTCGAGTTGTTCCCCTCTTAGTGCGGGTTTACTGGCACTTTTGAACATGTTCGGGAGACCTCGAGTTGTTCCCCTTTAGTGCGGGTTGACTGGCACTTTGTCGAACATGTTCGACAGACCTCGAGTTGTTCCCCTCAGTGCGGTTGACTGGGCACTTTTCGAACATGTTCGGAGACCTCGAGTTGTTCCCCTCTTAGTGCGGTTGACTGGGCATTTGTCGAACATGTTCGGGAGACCTCGAGTTGTTCCCCTCTTAGTGTGGGTTGACTGGCACTTTGTCGAACATGTTCGGGAGACCTCGAGTTGTTCCCCCTTAGTGCGGTTGACTGGCACTTTGTCGAACATGTTCGGGAGACCTCGAGTTGTTCCCTCTAGTGCGGTTGACTGGCACTTTGTCGAACATGTTCGGGAGACTCGAGTTGTTCCCCTCTTAGTGCGGGTTGACTGGCACTTTGTCGAACATGTTCGAGACCTCGAGTTGTTCCCCTCTTAGTGCGGTTGACTGGGCACTTTGTCGAACATGTTCGGGAGACCTCAAGTTGTTCCCCTCTTAGTGCGGGTTGACTGGCACTTTCGAACATGTTCGAGACCTCGAGTTGTTCCCCTCTTAGTGCGGGTTGACTGGCACTTTGTCGAACATGTTCGGGAGACCTCGAGTTGTTCCCCTCTTAGTGCGGTTGACTGGGACTTTGTCGAACATGTTGGGAGACCTGAGTTGTTCCCCTTTAGTGCGGGTTGACTGGCACTTTGTCGAACATGTTCGGGAGACCTCAGTTGTTCCCCTCTTAGTGCGGGTTGACTTGGCACTTTGTCGAACATGTTCGACAGACCTCGAGTTGTTCCCCTCTTAGTGCGGGTTGACTTGGCACTTTGTCGAACATGTTCGGGAGACCTCGAGTTGTTCCCCTCTTAGTGCGGTTGACTGGCACTTTGTCGAACATGTTCGGGAGACCTCGAGTTGTTCCCCTTAGTGCGGGTTGACTTGGCACTTTGTCGAACATGTTCGGAGACCTCGAGTTGTTCCCCTTAGTGCAGGTTGACTGGCACTTTTCGAACATGTTCGGGAGAACGAGTTGTTCCCCTCTTAGTGCGGGTTGACTGGGCACTTTGTGAACATGTTCGGGAGACCTCGAGTTGTTCCCCTCTTAGTGCGGGTTGACTGGGCACTTTTCGAACATGTTCGGGAGACCGAGTTGTTCCCCTCTTAGTGCGGGTTGACTGGCACTTTGTCGAACATGTTCGGGAGACCTCGAGTTGTTCCCCTCTTAGTGCGGGTTGACTGGGACTTTGTCGAACATGTTCGGGAGACCTGAGTTGTTCCCCTCTTAGTGCGGGTTGACTGGCACTTTGTCGAACATGTTCGGGAGACCTCAGTTGTTCCCCTCTTAGTGCGGGTTGACTGGCACTTTGTCGAACATGTTCGGGAGACCTCGAGTTGTTCCCCTCTTAGTGCGGGTTGACTGGCACTTTGTCGAACATGTTCGGGAGACCTCGAGTTGTTCCCCTCTTAGTGCGGTTGACTGGCACTTTGTCGAACATGTTCGGGAGACCTCGAGTTGTTCCCCTCTTAGTGCGGGTTGACTGGCACTTTGTCGAACATGTTCGGGAGACCTCGAGTTGTTCCCCTCTTAGTGCGGGTTGACTGGGCACTTTGGAACATGTTCGGGAGACCTCGAGTTGTTCCCCTCTTAGTGCGGGTTGACTGGCACTTTGTCGAACATGTTCGGGAGACCTCGAGTTGTTCCCTCAGTGCGGGTTGACTGGGCACTTTCGAACATGTTCGGGAGACCTCGAGTTGTTCCCCTCTTAGTGCGGGTTGACTGGGCACTTTGTCGAACATGTTCGGAGACCTCGAGTTGTTCCCCTCTTAGTGCGGGTTGACTGGCACTTTGTCGAACATGTTCAGAGACCTCGAGTTGTTCCCCTCTTAGTGCGGTTGACTGGGCACTTTGTCGAACATGTTCGGGAGACCTCGAGTTGTTCCCCTTTAGTGCGGGTTGACTGGCACTTTGTCGAACATGTTCGGAGACCTCGAGTTGTTCCCCTCTTAGTGCGGGTTGACTGGCACTTTGTCGAACATGTTCGGGAGACCTCGAGTTGTTCCCCTCTTAGTGCGGGTTGACTGGGACTTTGTCGAACATGTTCGGGAGACCTCGAGTTGTTCCCCTCTTAGTGCGGGTTGACTGGCACTTTGTCGAACATGTTCGGAGACCTCGAGTTGTTCCCCTCTTAGTGCGGGTTGACTTGGCACTTTGTCGAACATGTTCGGGAGACCTCAGTTGTTCCCCTCTTAGTGCGGTTGACTGGCACTTTGTCGAACATGTTCGGGAGACCTGAGTTGTTCCCCTTTAGTGCGGGTTGACTGGGCACTTTGTCGAACATGTTCGGGAGACCTCGAGTTGTTCCCTCTTAGTGCGGGTTGACTGGCACTTTGCGAACATGTTCGGGAGACCTCGAGTTGTTCCCCTTAGTGCGGGTTGACTGGGCACTTTGTCGAACATGTTCGGGAGACCTGAGTTGTTCCCCTCTTAGTGCGGGTTGACTGGGCACTTTGTGAACATGTTCGGGAGACCTCGAGTTGTTCCCCTCTTAGTGCGGGTTGACTGGCACTTTGTCGAACATGTTCGGGAGACCTCGAGTTGTTCCCCTCTTAGTGCGGGTTGACTGGCACTTTGTCGAACATGTTCGGGAGACCTCGAGTTGTTCCCCTCTTAGTGCGGGTTGACTGGCACTTTGTCGAACATGTTCGGGAGACCTCGAGTTGTTCCCCTCTTAGTGCGGTTGACTGGGCACTTTGTCGAACATGTTCGGAGACCTCGAGTTGTTCCCCTCTTAGTGCGGGTTGACTGGGCACTTTGTCGAACATGTTCGGAGACCTCGAGTTGTTCCCTCTTAGTGCGGGTTGACTGGCACTTTGTCGAACATGTTCGGAGACCTCGAGTTGTTCCCCTCTTAGTGCGGTTGACTGGCACTTTGTCGAACATGTTCGGAGACCTCGAGTTGTTCCCCTCTTAGTGCGGGTTGACTGGGCACTTTCGAACATGTTCGGGAGACCTCGAGTTGTTCCCTCTTAGTGCGGGTTGACTGGGCACTTTGTCGAACATGTTCGGGAGACCTGAGTTGTTCCCCTTTAGTGCGGGTTAACTGGGCACTTTGTCGAACATGTTCGGGAGACCTCGAGTTGTTCCCCTCTTAGTGCGGGTTGACTGGGCACTTTGAACATGTTCGGGAGACCTCGAGTTGTTCCCCTTAGTGCGGGTTGACTGGCACTTTGTCGAACATGTTCGGGAGACCTCGAGTTGTTCCCCTCTAGTGCGGTTACTGGGCACTTTCGAACATGTTCGGAGACCTCGAGTTGTTCCCCTCTTAGTGCGGTTGACTGGGCACTTTGTCGAACATGTTCGGGAGACCTCGAGTTGTTCCCTCTTAGTGTGGGTTGACTGCACTTTGTCGAACATGTTCGGGAGACCTCGAGTTGTTCCCCTCTTAGTGCGGGTTGACTTGGCACTTTGTCGAACATGTTCGGGAGACCTCGAGTTGTTCCCCTCTTAGTGCGGGTTGACTTGGCCACTTTGTCGAACATGTTCGGGAGACCTCGAGTTGTTCCCTCTTAGTGCGGGTTGACTGGCACTTTGTCGAACATGTTCGGGAGACCTCGAGTTGTTCCCCTCTTAGTGCGGGTTGACTTGGCACTTTGTCGAACATGTTTGGGAGACCTCAAGTTGTTCCCCTCTTAGTGCGGGTTGACTGGGCACTTTGTCGAACATGTTTGGCAGACCTGGAGTTGTTCCCCTATTAGTTCGGGTTGACTGGGCACTTTATCGAACATGTTCGGAGACCGAGTTGTTCCCCTCTTAGTGCGGGTTGACTGGGCATTTTGTCGAACATGTTTGGGAGACCTCGAGTTGTTCCCCTCTTAGTGCGTGTTGACTGGGCACTTTGTCGAACATGTTCGGGAGACCTCGAGTTGTTCCCCTCTTAGTGCGGGTTGACTGGGCACTTTGTCGAACATGTTCGGGGACCTCGAGTTGTTCCCCCAGTGCGGGTTGACTGGCACTTTGTCGAACATGTTTGGGAGACCTGAGTTGTTCCCCTTAGTTCGGGTTGACTGGGCACTTTATCGAACATGTTCGAGAGAACTCGAGTTGTTCCCTCTTAGTGCGGGTTGACTTGGCACTTTGTCGAACATATTCAGGAGAGCTCGAGTTGTTCCCCTCCTAGTGCGGGTTGACTTGGCACTTTGTCGAACATGTTCGGGAGACCTCGAGTTGTTCCCGTCTTAGTGCGGGTTGACTTAGCACTTTGTCGAACATGTTCAGGAGACATCGAGTTGTTCCCCCCTTAGTGCGGGTTGACTTGGAACTTTGTCGAACATGTTCGGGAGACCTCGAGTTGTTCCCCTCTTAGTGCGGGTTGAATTAGCACTTTGTCGAACATGTTCCGGAGACCTCCAGTTGTTCCCCTCTTAGTGCGGGTTGACTTGGCACTTTGTCGAACATGTTCGGGAGACCTCAAGTTGTTCCCATCTTAGTGCAGGTTGATTTGGCACTTTGTCGAACATGTTCGGGAGACCTCAAGTTGTTCCCCTCTTAGTGCGGGTTGACTTGGCACTTTGTCGAACATGTTCAGGAGACATTGAGTTGTTCCCCTCTTAGTGTGGGTTGACTTGGCACTTTGTCGAACATGTTCGGGAGACCTCGAGTTGTTCCCCTCTTAGTGCGGGTTGAATTAGCACTTTGTCGAACATGTTCCGGAGACCTCCAGTTGTTCCCCTCTTAGTGCGGGTTGACTTGGCACTTTGTCGAACATGTTCGGGAGACCTCAAGTTGTTCCCCTCTTAGTGCAGGTTGATTTGGCACTTTGTCGAACATGTTCGGGAGACCTCAAGTGGTTCCCCTCTTAGTGCGGGTTGAATTAGCACTTTGTCGAACATGTTCCGGAGACCTTGAGTTGTTCCCCTCTTAGTGCGGGTTGACTTGGCACTTTGTCGAACATGTTCGGGAGACCTTGAGTTGTTCCCCTCTTAGTGCGGGTTGAATTGGCACTTTGTCGAACATGTTCGGGAGACCTCGAGTTGCTCCCCTCTTAGTGCGGGTTGAATTGGGACTTTGCCGAACATTTTCGGGAGACCTCGAGTTGTTCCCCTCTTACAGACGAGTTGTTCCCGTCTAATATTCTGTTGTGTGCTCTGTCAATCCCTTCTGAACATTCTTACTGAATTTCAAGTTCAGCTGTTCAGCAAGAATTGCTGTTCTCATATTCTGTTGTATCTTTTTTCAATCCCTTCTGAACATTCTTACTAAATTTCAATTTCAGCAAATCAATATTAAAGAATTTAGCTTTCAAAATCTGAAACCTCATATGAGGGAAAAATTGCTATTTTGGACAACTGTTTTCAACAAATTTTTTGAACTGAATGAAATAAATTGCTGGTCTAATATTCTGTTGTATCCTGTTGTAATATTAAAGAATTTATCTTTCAAAATCGTACATCTCATATAAGGGAAAAGTTGCTATTTTAGACAATGGTTTTCAAATTTTTTGAACTGAATGAAATGAACTGCTGGTCTAATATTCTGTTGTATCCTTTGCCAATCTCTTATGAACATTCTTACTGAAATTCAAATTCAGCAAATCAATATTAAAGAATTTATCTTTCAAAATCTGATATCTCATATAAAGGAAAAATTGCCATTTTGGACAATTGGTTTCAAATGTTTTGACCAATCCCTTCTGAACATTGTTACTGAATTTAAAGTTCAGCAAATCAATATTAAAGAATTTATCTTTCACAATCTGACATCTCATATAAGGGAAAAATTGCTATTTAGGACAATTGCTTTCAAATGTTTTGACCTGATTGAAATGAACTGCTGGTCTAATATTCTGTTGTATCCTTTGCCAATCTTTTCTCAACATTCGTACTGAATTTCAAGTTCAGCAATCAATATTAAAGAATTTAGCTTTCAAAATCTGACATCTCATATAAGGGAACTAGGGATCCAAGGATAGTGCAAAGTTTTCATGCCCTGTAATACCTAAGCAACCAGACGTTTGTCCCAACATAGACATTTTGACTTATGCCAGTAAAAATATA
>NW_021163265.1:0-207623 GCF_004324835.1 Dendronephthya gigantea | reverse complement strand
ACAGTTGTAACCATTGCCTTCATAGCCCATGTTGCAAGTACAATTATATGAGCCATCCAGTATTGGTACCAATTTGCATTTCCATCACAAGGATTTGTTTGACATTTTCATTGATATCTAGAAAAATATATTACAGATGACGTTGGCAAGGACTCCATTAAGATTCATTTTTATCATCGTACAATTTTTTCTTTTTTTTCCGGTTAATAAATATTATTATTAAATATTAACAATCTGATTTAGCGGAGTATATGGAATGGCGAACAATTGTTCATGAAAAGAGAATGTAAAATGTTCTATTTTTTTGTAACATAGGCACGTTGGAACGAAGATAAAGACTAATTAATGTTCTAATTATTCAACTATTAGAGCAAACAAGGAACTAAATAATCCTGTGAGCTAGATAGCTGTCGGAGAAACAACAATAAGAAATATCGCTTGGGGTTCACAGCTTGGATTTGCGATATGAGAAAGCAAAAAAAAATAAATATAAGTGTTGACAGTGGACATAACAGATAATTTTGTGTATGCCGAGTATTCTGTGTTCACCTTACCTGTACAGTTGTAACCATTGCCCTCATAGCCCATGTTACAAGTACAATTATATGAACCATCAGTATTAGTGCAATTGCATTCACACAAAGGATTTGTTTGGCATTCTTGATATCTAGAATATTACAGATTAACGTTCGCAAGGCTTATAAATATTAAGTTTGATTTTTTTGATAATCTGTAGAAATCTTTTTCTCTACTTTTCCCCAAAACAAAGTATATTTTTGAAAAAACTTTTGACAAGCTGCGTATGATGACATGGTGAACAATTAGAAATGAAAAAGAATCTAAAATCCTCTTTCCAACTTCAACTTAGGCATTCTGGAAGGAAAAGCTAATTCATGGGTATAATTATAAATACAACTACTAATGCAACAAGGAAATCAAACTGATCCTGTGAACTAAATAGCTGTCGGGGAAAAAGCAGTAGAAATATGGCTCGGGTTCAGAACTTGGATTTGCGATAAAAAACCAGAAAAAAATAATGTTTACTGTGGACATAACACATAATTTTTCTATGCCGATATTCTGAGTTCACCTTACCTGTACAGTTGTAACCATTGCCTTCATAGCCCATGTTGCAAGTACAATTATATGAGCCATCAGTATTGGTACAATTTGCATTTCCATCACAAGGATTTGTTTGACATTCATTGATATCTAGAAATATATTACAGATGACGTTGGCAAGGACTCCATTAAGATTCATTTTTATCATCTGTACAATTTTTTTCTTTTTTTCCGGTAATAAAATATATTATATAAATATTAACAATCTGATTTAGCGGAGTATATGGCATGGCGAACAATTGTTCATGAAAAGAGAATGTAAAATGTTCTATTTTTTTGTAACATAGGCACGTTGGAACGAAGATAAAGACTAATTAATGTTCTAATTATTCAACTATTAGAGCAAACAAGGAAACTAAATAATCCTGTGAGCTAGATAGCTGTCGGGGAAAACAATAGAAATATCGCTTGGGTTCACAGCTTGGATTTGCGATAGAAAAGCAAAAAAAAATAAGTGTTGACAGTGGACATAACAGATAATTTTGTGTATGCCGATATTCTGTGTTCACCTTACCTGTACAGTTGTAACCATTGCCCTCATAGCCCAAGTTACAAGTACAATTATATGAACCATCAGTATTAGTGCAATTTGCATTCACATCACAAGGATTTGTTTGGCATTCATTGATATCTAGAAATATATTACAGATAACGTTCGCAAGGCTTATAATATTAATTGATTTGATAATCTGTAGAATCTTTTTCTCTACTTTTCCCCAAAACAAAGTATATTTTATGAAAAAACTTTTGACAAGCTGCGTATATGACATGGTGAACAATTAGAAATGAAAAAGAATCTAAAATCCTCTTTCCAACTTCAACTTAGGCATTCTGGAAGGAAAAAGCTAATTCATGGGTATAATTATAATACAACTACTAATGCAACAAAGAAATCAAACTGATCCTGTGAACTAAATAGCTGTCGGGGAAAAAGCAGTAGAAATATGGCTCGGGTTCAGAACTGGGATTTGCGATAAAAAACCAGAAAAAAATAATGTTTACTGTGGACATAACACATAATTTTTCTATGCCGATATTCTGAGTTCACCTTACCTGTACAGTTGTAACCATTGCCTTCATAGCCCATGTTGCAAGTACAATTATATGAGCCATCAGTATTGGTACAATTTGCATTTCCATCACAAGGATTTGTTTGACATTCATTGATATCTAGAAATATATTACAGATGACGTTGGCAAGGACTCCATTAAGATTCATTTTTATCATCTGTACAATTTTTTTCTTTTTTTTCCGGTAATAAAATATATTATATAAATATTAACAATCTGATTTAGCGGAGTATATGGCATGGCGAACAATTGTTTATGAAAAGAGAATGTAAAATGTTCTATTTTTTTGTAACATAGGCACGTTGGAACGAAGATAAAGACTAATTAACGTTCTAATTATTCAACTATTAGAGCAAACAAGGAAACTAAATAATCCTGTGAGCTAGATAGCTGTCGGGGAAACAGCAATAGAAATATCGCTTGGGTTGACAGCTTGGATTTGCGATAGAAAAGCAAAAAAAAAATAAGTGTTGACAGTGGACATAACATATAATTTTGTGTATGCCGATATTCTGTGTTCACCTTACCTGTACAGTTGTAACCATTGCCCTCATAGCCCATGTTACAAGTACAATTATATGAACCATCAGTATTAGTGCAATTTGCATTCACATCACAAGGATTTGTTTGGCATTCATTGATATCTAGAAATATATTACAGATAACGTTCGCAAGGATTATAATATTAAGTTTGATTTTGATAATCTGTAGAAATCTTTTTCTCTACTTTTCCCCAAAACAAAGTATATTTTATGAAAAAACTTTTGACAAGCTGCGTATATGACATGGTGAACAATTAGAAATGAAAAAGAATCTAAAATCCTCTTTCCAACTTCAACTTAGGCATTCTGGAAGGAAAAAGTTAATTCATGGGCATAATTATAATACAACTACTAATGCAACAAGGAAATTAAACTGATGCTGTGAACTAAAAAGCTGTCGGGGAAAAAGCAGTAGAAATATGGCTCGGGTTCAGAACTTGGATTTGCGATAGAAAACCAGAAAAAAATAATAATATTGACTGTGGACGTAACAGATAATTTTTCTATTCCGATATTCTGAGTTCACCTTACCTGTACAGTTGTAACCATTGCCTTTATAGCCCATGTTGCAAGTACAATTATATGAGCCATCAGTATTGGTACAATTTGCATTTCCATCACAAGGATTTGTTTGACATTCATTGATATCTAGAAATATATTACAGATGACGTTGGCAAGGACTCCATTAAGATTCATTTTTATCATCTCTACAATTTTTTTCTTTTTTTTCCGGTAATAAAATATATTATATAAATATTAACAATCTGATTTAGCGGAATATATGGCAAGGCGAACAATTGTTTATGAAAAGAGAATGTAAAATGTTCTATTTTTTGTAACATAGGCACGTTGGAACGAAGATAAAGACTAATTAATGTTCTAATTATTCAACTATTATAGCAAACAAGGAAACTAAATAATCCTGTGAGCTAGATAGCTGTCGGGGAAACAGCAATAGAAATATCGCTTGGGTTCACAGCTTGGATTTGCGATAGAAAAGCAAAAAAAAAATAAGTGTTGACAGTGGACATAACAGATAATTTTGTGTATGCCGATATTCTGTGTTCACCTTACCTGTACAGTTGTAACCATTGCCCTCATAGCCCATGTTACAAGTACAATTATATGAACCATCAGTATTAGTGCAATTTGCATTCACATCACAAGGATTTGTTTGGCATTCATTGATATCTAGAAATATATTACAGATAACGTTCGCAAGGCTTATAATATTAAGTTTGATTTTGATAGTCTGTAGAAATCTTTTTCTCTACTTTTCCCCAAAACAAAGTATATTTTATGAAATAACTTTTGACAAGCTGCGTATATGACATGGTGAACAATTAGAAATGAAAAAGAATCTAAAATCCTCTTTCCAACTTCAACTTAGGCATTCTGGAAGGAAAAAGCTAATTCATGGGTATAATTATAATACAACTACTAATGCAACAAGGAAATTAAACTGATCCTGTGAACTGAATAGCTGTCGGGGAAAAAGCAGTAGAAATATGGCTCGGGTTCAGAACTTGGATTTGCGATAGAAAAAAAAAATAATAATATTGACTGTGGACGTAACAGATAATTTTTCTATTCCGATATTCTGAGTTCACCTTACCTGTACAGTTGTAACCATTTCCTTCATAGCCCATGTTGCAAGTACAATTATATGAGCCATCAGTATTGGTACAATTTGCATTTACATCACAAGGATTTGTTTGACATTCATTGATATCTAGAAATATATTACAGATTACGTTGGCAAAGACTCTATTAAGATTCATTTTTATCATCTGTACAATCTTTTTCTGTTTTTTCCGGTCATAAAATATATACATTAAGATTCATTGTTATAATCTGTACAATTTTTTTGTATTTTTTCCGGTAATAAAATAAATATATCATTAATATAAATCTGACTTAGCGGAGTATATGGCATGGTGAACAATTAGAAATGAAAAAGAATCTAAAATCCTCTTTCCAACTTCAACTTAGGCATTCTGGAAGGAAAAAGCTAATTCATGGGTATAATTATAATACAACTACTAATGCAACAAGGAAATCAAACTGATCCTGTGAACTAAATAGCTGTCGGGGAAAAAGCAGTAGAAATATGGCTCGGGTTCAGAACTTGGATTTGCGATAAAAAACCAGAAAAAAATAATGTTTACTGTGGACATAACACATAATTTTTCTATGCCGATATTCTGAGTTCACCTTACCTGTACAGTTGTAACCATTGCCTTTCATAGCCCATGTTGCAAGTACAATTAATGAGCCATCAGTATTGGTACAATTTGCATTTCCATCACAAGGATTTGTTTGACATTCATTGATATCTAGAAATATATTACAGATGACGTTGGCAAGGACTCCATTAAGATTCATTTTTATCATCTGTACAATTTTTTCTTTTTTTTCGGTAATAAAATATATTATATAAATATTAACAATCTGATTTAGCGGAGTATATGGCATGGCGAACAATTGTTTATGAAAAGAGAATGTAAAATGTTTTTTTTTTGTAACATAGGCACGTTGGAACGAAGATAAAGACTAATTAATGTTCTAATTATTCAACTATTAGAGCAAACAAGGAAACTAAATAATCCTGTGAGCTAGATAGCTGTCGGGGAAACAGCAATAGAAATATCGCTTGGGTTCACAGCTTGGATTTGCGATAGAAAAGCAAAAAAAAATAAGTGTTGACAGTGGACATAACAGATAATTTTGTGTATGCCGATATTCTGTTTTCACCTTACCTGTACAGTTGTAACCATTGCCCTCATAGCCCATGTTACAAGTACAATTATATGAACCATCAGTATTAGTGCAATTTGCATTCACATCACAAGGATTTGTTTGGCATTCATTGATATCTAGAAATATATTACAGATAACGTTCGCAAGGCTTATAATATTAAGTTTGATTTTGATAATCTGTAGAAATCTTTTTCTCTACTTTTCCCCAAAACAAAGTATATTTTATGAAAAAACTTTTGACAAGCTGCGTATATGACATGGTGAACAATTAGAAATGAAAAAGAATCTAAAATCCTCTTTCCAACTTCAACTTAGGCATTCTGGAAGGAAAAAGCTAATTCATGGGTATAATTATAATACAACTACTAATGCAACAAGGAAATTAAACTGATCCTGTGAACTAAATAGCTGTCGGGGAAAAAGCAGTAAAAATATGGCTCAGGTTCAGAACTTGGATTTGCGATAGAAAACCAGAAAAAAATAATGTTGACTGTGGACATAACCGATAATTTTTCTATGCCGATATTCTGAGTTCACCTTACCTGTACAGTTGTAACCATTGCCTTCATAGCCCATGTTGCAAGTACAATTATATGAGCCATCAGTATTGGTACAATTTGCATTTACATCACAAGGATTTGTTTGACATTCATTGATATCTAGAAATATATTACAGATAACGTTCGCAAGGACTCCATTAAGATTCATTTTTATCATCTGTACAATTTTTTTCTTTTTTTTCCGGTAATAAAATATATTATATAAATATTAACAATCTGACTTAGCGGAGTATATGGCATGGCGAACAATTGTTTATGAAAAGAGAATGTAAAATGTTCTATTTTTTGTAACATAGGCACGTTGGAACGAAGATAAAGACTAATTAATGTTCTAATTATTCAACTATTAGAGCAAACAAGGAAACTAAATAATCCTGTGAGCTAGATAGCTGTCGGGGAAACCGCAATAGAAATATCGCTTGGGTTCACAGCTTGGATTTGCGATAGAAAAGCAAAGAAAAATAAGTGTTGACAGTGGACATAACAGATAATTTTGTGTATGCCGATATTCTGTGTTCACCTTACCTGTACAGTTGTAACCATTGCCCTCATAGCCCATGTTACAAGTACAATTATATGAACCATCAGTATTAGTGCAATTTGCATTCACATCACAAGGATTTGTTTGGCATTCATTGATATCTAGAAATATATTACAGATAACGTTCGCAAGGCTTATAATATTAAGTTTAATTTTGATAATCTGTAGAAATCTTTTTCTCTACTTTTCCCCAAAACAAAGTATATTTTATGAAAAAACTTTTGACAAGCTGCGTATATGACATGGTGAACAATTAGAAATGAAAAAGAATCTAAAATCCTCTTTCCAACTTCAACTTAGGCATTCTGGAAGGAAAAAGCTAATTCATGGGTATAATTATAATACAACTACTAATGCAACAAGGAAATTAAACTGATCCTGTGAACTAAATAGCTGTCGGGGAAAAAGCAGTAGAAATATGGCTCGGGTTCAGAACTTGGATTTGCGATAAAAAACCAGAAAAAAATAATGTTGACTGTGGACATAACACATAATTTTTCTATGCCGATATTCTGAGTTCACCTTACCTGTACAGTTGTAACCATTGCCTTCATAGCCCATGTTGCAAGTACAATTATATGAGCCATCAGTATTGGTACAATTTGCATTTCCATCACAAGGATTTGTTTGACATTCATTGATATCTAGAAATATATTACAGATGACGTTGGCAAGGACTCCATTAAGATTCATTTTTATCATCTGTACAATTTTTTTCTTTTTTTTCCGGTAATAAAATATATTATATAAATATTAACAATCTGATTTAGCGGAGTATATGGCATGGCGAACAATTGTTTATGAAAAGAGAATGTAAAATGTTCTATTTTTTGTAACATAGGCACGTTGGAACGAAGATAAAGACTAATTAATGTTCTAATTATTCAACTATTATAGCAAACAAGGAAACTAAATAATCCTGTGAGCTAGATAGCTGTCGGGGAAACAGCAATAGAAATATCGCTTGGGTTCACAGCTTGGATTTGCGATGGAAAAGCAAAAAAAAAATAAGTGTTGACAGTGGACATAACAGATAATTTTGTCTATGCCGATATTCTGTGTTCACCTTACCTGTACAGTTGTAACCATTGCCCTCATAGCCCATGTTACAAGTACAATTATATGAACCATCAGTATTAGTGCAATTTGCATTCACATCACAAGGATTTGTTTGGCATTCATTGATATCTAGAAATATATTACAGATAACGTTCGCAAGGCTTATAATATTAAGTTTGATTTTGATAATCTGTAGAAATCTTTTTCTCTACTTTTCCCCAAAACAAAGTATATTTTATGAAAAACTTTTGACAAGCTGCGTATATGACATGGTGAACAATTAGAAATGAAAAAGAATCTAAAATCCTCTTTCCAACTTCAACTTAGGCATTCTGGAAGGAAAAAGCTAATTCATGGGTATAATTATAATACAACTACTAATGCAACAAGGAAATTAAACTGATCCTGTGAACTAAATAGCTGTCGGGGAAAAAGCAGTAAAAATATGGCTCAGGTTCAGAACTTGGATTTGCGATAGAAAAAAAAAAATAATTGACTGTGGACGTAACAGATAATTTTTCTATCCGATATTCTGAGTTCACCTTACCTGTACAGTTGTAACCATTCCTTCATAGCCCATGTTGCAAGTACAATTATATGAGCCATCAGTATTGGTACAATTTGCATTTACATCACAAGGATTTGTTTGACATTCATTGATATCTAGAAATATATTACAGATACGTTGGCAAGACTCTATTAAGATTCATTTTTATCATCTGTACAATCTTTTTTCTTTTTTCCGGTCATAAAATATATACATTAAGATTCATTGTTATAATCTGTACAATTTTTTTGTATTTTTTCCGGTAATAAAATAAAATATCATTAATATAAATCTGACTTAGCGGAGTATATGGCATGGTGAACAATTAGAAATGAAAAAGAATCTAAAATCCTCTTTCCAACTTCAACTTAGGCATTCTGGAAGGAAAAGGCTAACTCATGGATATAATTATAATACAACTACTAGAGCAAACAAGGAAATTAAACTGATCCTGTGAACTAAAAGCTGTAGAGGAAACAGCAGTAGAAATATCGCTCGTGTTCAGAACTTGGATTTGCGATAGAAAACCAGAAAAAAATAATGTTGACTGTGGACATAACACATAATTTTTCTATGCCGATATTCTGAGTTCACCTTACCTGTACAGTTGTAACCATTGCCTTCATAGCCCATGTTGCAAGTACAATTATATGAGCCATCAGTATTGGTACAATTTGCATTTCCATCACAAGGATTTGTTTGACATTCATTGATATCTAGAAATATATTACAGATGACGTTGGCAAGGACTCCATTAAGATTCATTTTTATCATCTGTACAATTTTTTTCTTTTTTTTCCGGTAATAAAATATATTATATAAATATTACCAATCTGATTTAGCGGAGTATATGGCATGGCGAACAATTGTTTATGAAAAGAGAATGTAAAATGTTCTATTTTTTTGTAACATAGGCACGTTGGAACGAAGATAAAGACTAATGTTCTAATTATTCAACTATTAGAGCAAACAAGGAAACTAAATAATCCTGAGCTAGATAGCTGTCGGGGAAACAGCAATAGAAATATCGCTTGGGTTCACAGCTTGGATTTGCGATAGAAAAGCAAAAAAAAAAATAAGTGTTGACAGTGGACATAACAGATAATTTTGTGTATGCCGATATTCTGTGTTCACCTTACCTGTACAGTTGTAACCATTGCCCTCATAGCCCATGTTACAAGTACAATTATATGAACCATCAGTATTAGTGCAATTTGCATTCACATCACAAGGATTTGTTTGGCATTCATTGATATCTAGAAATATATTACAGATAACGTTCGCAAGGCTTATAATATTAAGTTTGATTTTGATAATCTGTAGAAATCTTTTTCTCTACTTTTCCCCCAAAACAAAGTATATTTTATGAAATAACTTTTGACAAGCTGCGTATATGACATGGTGAACAATTAGAAATGAAAAAGAATCTAAAATCCTCTTTCCAACTTCAACTTAGGCATTCTGGAAGGAAAAAGCTAATTCATGGGTATAATTATAATACAACTACTAATGCAACAAGGAAATTAAACTGATCCTGTGAACTGAATAGCTGTGGGGAAAAAGCAGTAGAAATATGGCTCGGGTTCAGAACTTGGATTTGCGATAGAAAAAAAAAAAATAATATTGACTGTGGACGTAACAGATAATTTTTCTATTCCGATATTCTGAGTTCACCTTACCTGTACAGTTGTAACCATTTCCTTCATAGCCCATGTTGCAAGTACAATTATATGAGCCATCAGTATTGGTACAATTTGCATTTACATCACAAGGATTTGTTTGACATTCATTGATATCTAGAAATATATTACAGATTACGTTGGCAAAGACTCTATTAAGATTCATTTTTATCATCTGTACAATCTTTTTCTGTTTTTTCCGGTCATAAAATATATACATTAAGATTCATTGTTATAATCTGTACAATTTTTTTGTATTTTTTCCGGTAATAAAATAAATATATCATTAATATAAATCTGACTTAGCGGAGTATATGGCATGGTGAACAATTAGAAATGAAAAAGAATCTAAAATCCTCTTTCCAACTTCAACTTAGGCATTCTGGAAGGAAAAGGCTAACTCATGGATATAATTATAATACAACTACTAGAGCAAACAAGGAAATTAAACTGATCCTGTGAACTAAAAAGCTGTAGAGGAAACAGCAGTAGAAATATCGCTCGTGTTCAGAACTTGGATTTGCGATAGAAAACCAGAAAAAAATAATGTTGACTGTGGACATAACACATAATTTTTCTATGCCGATATTCTGAGTTCACCTTACCTGTACAGTTGTAACCATTGCCTTCATAGCCCATGTTGCAAGTACAATTATATGAGCCATCAGTATTGGTACAATTTGCATTTCCATCACAAGGATTTGTTTGACATTCATTGATATCTAGAAATATATTACAGATGACGTTGGCAAGGACTCCATTAAGATTCATTTTTATCATCTGTACAATTTTTTTCTTTTTTTTCCGGTAATAAAATATATTATATAAATATTACCAATCTGATTTAGCGGAGTATATGGCATGGCGAACAATTGTTTATGAAAAGAGAATGTAAAATGTTCTATTTTTTTGTAACATAGGCACGTTGGAACGAAGATAAAGACTAATGTTCTAATTATTCAACTATTAGAGCAAACAAGGAAACTAAATAATCCTGAGCTAGATAGCTGTCGGGGAAACAGCAATAGAAATATCGCTTGGGTTCACAGCTTGGATTTGCGATAGAAAAGCAAAAAAAAAATAAGTGTTGACAGTGGACATAACAGATAATTTTGTGTATGCCGATATTCTGTGTTCACCTTACCTGTACAGTTGTAACCATTGCCCTCATAGCCCATGTTACAAGTACAATTATATGAACCATCAGTATTAGTGCAATTTGCATTCACATCACAAGGATTTGTTTGGCATTCATTGATATCTAGAAATATATTACAGATAACGTTCGCAAGGCTTATAATATTAAGTTTGATTTTGATAATCTGTAGAAATCTTTTTCTATACTTTTCCCCAAAACAAAGTATATTTTATGAAATAACTTTTGACAAGCTGCGTATATGACATGGTGAACAATTAGAAATGAAAAAGAATCTAAAATCCTCTTTCCAACTTCAACTTAGGCATTCTGGAAGGAAAAGGCAAAATCATGGGTATAATTATAATACAGCTACTAGAGCAAACAAGGAAATTAAACTCATCCTGTGAACTAAATAGCTGTCGGGGAAATAGCAGTAGAAATATCGCTCGTGTTCACAACTTGGACTTGCGATAGAAAAGTAGAGAAAAATAAATGTTGACTGTGGATATAACACATAATTTTTCTATGCCGATATTCTGAGTTCACCTTACCTGTACAGTTGTGACCATTGCCTTCATAGCCCATGTTACAAGTACAATTATATGAACCATCAGTATTGGTACAATTTGCATTTATATCACAAGGATTTGTTTGACATTCATTGATATCTAGAAATATATTACAGATGACGCTCGCAAGGACTACATTAAGATTCATTTTTATCATGTGTACAATATTTTTGTATTTCCCGGTAATAAAATATATTATATAATCATGAACAATCTGACTTAGCTGAGTATATGGCATGGCGAACAATTGTAAATGAAAAATAATGCAATATCTAGAAATATATTACAGACGACGTTGGCAAGGATTGCATTGAGATTGAATGTGATAATCTGCACAAATATTTTTGTACATTTGTTGATAATAAAATACTTATTAACAAGTTGTTATTAACAAGCTGCGTTTATGGCATTGTGAACCATCGTAAATTAAAAAAGAATATAAAATTGTCGTTCCTTCTTTAAATTGGGCACGTTGGAAAGCAAACACTAATTCATGTACAAATAAGACATCTACTAGAGCAAACAAGGAAATTAGAGTAATCGTGTGAGCTAGGTAGCTGTCGATACAGCGGATAAATATCGTTCGGGTTGAGATCTTGATTTGCGATAGAAAACCAGAGAAAAATAAATTTTAACACTGGATATAACAAATAATTCTTAATATGGTTATATTATTATGGTTATATGGTTATATTCTATGTTTACGTTAGCTGTACGGTTGTAACAATTGCCCTCATTACCCATGTGACAAGTACAATTATTATGCATTACTAATGCAATCTAGATTGTGATTGGCTAAAAACCTACAGATAATTCTCAATGTCTTGCCACCTACACGAAATTGAAAATTATCCGTAGGTGACGTAATTTTTTGCCGCTAGTTTGTTGTCAATAATGGGACAGCTTCCTCTCTAAAAAGGAAATACATAATAAAACAAATATTGAATTCGGTTTTCGCATGATATCAAGAATTATCAAGCCTCAGTTTGCGTTATACGCCTCAGCTTCGCTTCGGCAAATAACGCAAACTTCGGCTTGATACTTCTCGATATCACACTAAACCTCATCCAATAATTGTCAATTATTTCAACCATAAGTATTGTTACATTTGCATTTACATGAGAAGGATTTGTTTGATATTCATTGATATCTAGAAATATATTACAGATGACATTCGCATGGATTATATTGACATTCATTTTCATCATGTGTACAAACCTTTTAGTTTGTTTTTCCCCCATATTAAAACATTGTTTCTACATAAATTGACATCCAAGGTCGTCTATTAAACCTTACCCATGCAGGTGAATCCGTTTTATAAAAAAATTATATACTCTTACCTGTGCGATTATTTTATAATAATTTAATTTGATGAAAACTTAAATTTTTTAGCATATTTCGCATAGGTTTAAATCCGAAATCGTTATCTGCCCATGTGTGGGCAGATGTAAGATCCGTATTTGTTTTTGCATGTCGCATTGTTTTGACATGGAGAATCTGTTTCGCATTCATTTATATTTTAAAATTTTAATTTCATTTCATGACGTTTCTCGTACGTTTGGTTACAACCTAATGCATGTTAATTTTCAGTGCAGTTGAATGAGGTGCAGAATGGAGGTTTGTATTGTTATTTTTAACCATGGTGTCGTACATAAGCCGTAATAAAATTTCCCACAGCTTCGAGTCTTGCAACTTTCTGGCTTGTCATAATCCTTAACCTTTGTTTTGCTAACAAATGGAATTAAATTAAAACTCAGCGTACCTTCACAATTAGTTCCTGTCCCAGTATAGCCTTCCTTGCATGTGCAGAAATAACTTCCTGGTGTGTTTGTACACGTTGCATTATCGTGACAATAACCGCCAACACAACATTCATCCAAATCTGAAAAAGTAAATTGTGAGGTGCGTCAGTCAAGAATCTATTCTTCCTTCTAAACTTGTTTAGGACCGAGTTACGGATTTTGATATGGATCATACCAGGCTTATAATTTCTACACTTATTACTTTCCAAAATACTTAATGATTATTGTTTAACTGTTAAATTTTTATAATATTAATATATATACAGTATATATATATATATATATATTATATATATATATATATATTTTATATATATATATATATATATATATATATATATATATACACCCATTTGCAAAAACGTTGGCCGCAGATAGATAGATAGATAGATACTCGAAGTCTAATTAGAATTGCATATGATTACATTTGCATGGGATTTCTATAATATTGCACAACATATGCAATTCTAATTAGATCTCGAGTATCTATCTATATATCTATCTGCGGCCAACGTTTTTGCAAATGGGTATATATATATATATATATATATATATATATATATATATATATATATATACACTCATTTGCAAAAACGTTGGCCGCAGATAGATAGATAGATAGATACTTGAAGTTTAATTAGAATTGCATATGATTACATTTGCATGGAATTTCTATAATATTACACAACATATGCAATTCTAATTAGATTTCGACTATCTATCTGTATATATATATATATATATATTATAATATTATATATATATATATATATATATATATATATATATATATATATAGTATATTAATAATTTTAATAATATTAAAATATAGCCATACAGGTTACATGTTAAAATATTCAATATAACCAGCGTGGCAGCATTTTCAAACAACTTAGCATCAAATGTGGTAAAACAATTATTGATTGTGGGCTAAGAATAGCCCGCAATGAGGGAAGCCTGATCAGCAACAAAAACATAATACAGGGTGATCAGGCTTCCCTCATTGCGGGCTATTCTTAGCCGACAATCAGGCGCCTCTTAGGCAATGTAATGTATTCCCATTTGTTTTGATTTTTTGTTTTCTATTGGCCCATTTTTATCACGTGTTTTGCCCCCACACAAAACATGTATTCTCCCCTATTCGTTTTCATACAAACTCTCCTGAGGAAGGCCCTCAGGTCGAAACGTCGAGAAGTGTTTTGTCTATTTACGCAGTTGTTATAACACATTTGATGCCATGTTAAAATATTATGTAACTCGATTTATTGGCACGAAACAACACGGCTAAATAGGTACCGGTATACATTTCATCCTAGCTTGCGACCTTTGTATTAGGAGCCTGAACGCTAATAAAATTAATACGGCACCCATTTAAGACGCATTAAATTGACGGTAGTGTAAATGGATTTTTCCGTGTCTATATAACAAATGAGCCTGCCGCAGTTTTTTATACGAAGTTTCACTTGCCTTCAACAACTGTAATTTCTTGTGGCGAATCACTGAGTGAAAATGAATCTTGGAAAGTAGCAGTGCGTCTGTCAAACACATCTATACGTTTCCTTGTGCTATCCATTACATAGAAATTATCTTTCCCTTTTGCAACATTTACTGAACTTGTTTGATCAGGGTAGAACTTGACTTGAGACGTTGAACCATTGAAATAAGTCTTCATAAGGGAATACCTATCGCTAGAATCGATATAATCAATCCAATAAATAACTTCATACTGAGGATCAACTATCAGGTATTTTGGTGATGTGTCGTTATGGTACACAACTTCATTTGTGTCTTTGTCGAGAAAATAACGAACAATGTCTCCTCTGGTGGCGTCAGCCAATACAAGGGAACTAAAAAAGAGAGACATTAATGCAAATTTAAAAGTTATGGTAAAAGGCATGTAAATCCTAGCTATGTGATTATGATAATCACAGTATTTCTTTCTTTTCATTGAAGCATTTTAGTAAATTATGAAATTATAAGCCTATCGGACGAGTTATAGAGCTACTCGCTGAGCAATATATCGATACAGGACACAATATATATATATATATATATATATATATATATATATATATATATATATAATATATTATATATATATATACATATATAGTGTCCTGTATCGATATATTACTCAGCGAGTAGCTCTATAACTCGTCCGATATAGGCTTATAATTTCATAATTTACTGAAATGCTTCAATGAAAAGAAAGAAATACTGTGATTATCATAATCACATGGCTATATATATATATATATATATATATATATATATATATATATATATAACCAACAAGTATTCCCACACTGCTCGGTAGCAAAGACATATAAAAAACAATTGTAACTACCACGGCCAGAAGTAAAACTAAAAGATTTTATTAAAAATATACTATACTTAAATTTTCGGCCACATGCCGCAGCCTTCTTCAGAAATTAACTAACTAATACAAATAAGTCCAATATATAAGGAGAAAAACATGCATAATACATAATACAGATATAGCCTATTGTTGAGAAAAGTCATGAGTGCTATTCAAACCACCCAAATTAGTCAGTAACATTCCTATCCAAAAGTTCTCACACTTTCTTAAGTTTATGTTGATTGATCAAAACAAAGAGGATTTAAGAAAGTGTGAGAACTTTTGGATAGGAATGTTACTGACTAATTTGGGTGGTTTGAATAGCACTCATGACTTTTCTCAACAATAGGCTATATCTGTATTATGTATTATGCATGTTTTTCTCCTTATATATTGGACTTATTTGTATTAGTTAGTTAATTTCTGAAGAAGGCTGCGGCATGTGGCCGAAAATTTAAGTATAGTATATTTTTAATAAAATCTTTTAGTTTTACTTCTGGCCGTGGTAGTTACAATTGTTTTTTATATATATATATATATATATATATATATATATATATATATATATATATATATACACCCATTTGCAAAAACGTTGGCCGCAGATAGATAGATAGATAGATAGATAGATACTCGAAATCTAATTAGAATTGCATATGTTGTGTAATATGATTGAAATCCCATGCAAATGTAATCATATGCAATTCTAATTAGACTTCGAGTATCTATCTATCTATCTATCTGCGGCCAACGTTTTTGCAAATGGGTGTATATATATATATATATACCTAATGAGTTTGGCAAGCCTAACGATATATATATATAAATATATATATATAAATATATATATATATATATATATATATATATATATATATATATATATATATAATATTATACAACAGCACAACGACTATATACAAGAGACGCATAATTAATTAGGTCATGTTACATGTAGGTTATACGTTACTAGGTGTTACTTAGCAAAAACTTCTTTCGATGCCGGCATGTGGAAACAAGTTCATTACGCTTGTTCAAAGAGCTTAATTCAGGATGGCATATGACTATAGATCCTCGGATAGGCATAAATTACAGCGTTTAGTTTTGTTGCAGTACGGTTGTGATTTCTTAATGATTTTCCAACTGATAGTGTACGGTGTATTAGAGTCCTTTAATTTCCAAATATGTTTGCTTAACTCGGCGGCGTTTTTCTTTGATTTTTTGCGGAAAGAGCAAGTATGGTTGAGGTAGCGTGTCTTACACGTGTTCTCAGTAAGGCCAACGTAGGTTTGGGGTTTTTTGGTGCTTTAATTCTTCACTGTCGCTTGGTAGACTATAGCTTTTGTTAGGCATTCACCTTGCAGGGGACAGGAATCTTTCGCGCGGCAGTTGCAATTCTTTTCTTTGTCGGTATTGCTGTTGGCTTCATTACGTAGGATAGATTTGTTGTTTGCGGAAAAGTGCTCTGGACGCTTGGCATACAAATGTAACTTAGCTTCAATGTGTTCCGGTTGAATATTTTGTGTAGTGGGTGGTCACGGGGAAAGGAATCGTCTGCGGCTTTTAGAAATTTATGGCCGATGTTAGTTTTTGCATTTGAGGTGTACGGGGGATTATACCAAGTGACATTACAGGATCTGTGGCGGTTTTTTTTGGGTGGGTTGAGGATCATAGTGTAAGTTGTAATTGCAGCCGCTCTCTTTCTTTTTGGCACGGCTGCATGTTTACTTGAATCGAATGCTTGCATGCTCATCTGAGGAGATTTTTGAAAGGTGTTGGTTGATGGCTTCCGGGATTCTGCGTAGGATAGATGGGGGTGATTACTTTGGACCTGCACGTACTGCGGGACGTTCCCTGGCTTCGTGTACGGTCGATATGTGCCGGTCCTAAGGTCGAAAGTAATGTCCAGGAAGTTGACGCATTTCTTATTGGCCTCGATCGTTAGCTCTAGATTGTTGTCGCTGAATACTTTGCAGATTTCTTTCTTTACTCTTTCAATTTCTCTGGATCGGACGTTGAATGCGCTGAGGCCATCTTCTCGGTAAAGTCCAATGTCCTTTCGGTATGTGGTTGGAAGTTGGGACAACAGGTATCCACCCACCAATTCGCATGTTTCCGCGCCGTCAAAACTGCCAATTGTAAAGGCTGCTTTCCACTTTCGCGTTTTTAGCACGTACGTACACGCACGTAAAAGTTTAAGTGCTTTTAAATTTTTATTATTTAACATCCAGGTCAGAAAATGCATACTAAGCTACGCGGAAAACTAAGTTCTTTCGATTTATTCATTTCGTTTTTTTAAAGATAACTTATATAAGCATTTAGACTTTTACGTGCGTGTACGTGCGTATGAAAAACGCGACAGTGGAAAACAGCCTTAACATGGAAATTCGAGCTTGAGCACATTCTGCACCAAGCTTCACTTTCGCTAAAGAGCAAGGAGTTCTTAGCTTGAATTACAATGTGTCTTTCTTCTTCTGTGACGTTATCACACTCTAAAGCGAATGTAATAGCTTTGTCGTCGCTGTTCTTCCATTGCATGACCCCTGTAGCTGAAACTATGTTCTTGTTGATTCGTTCGAGGATTTATTTGCTTAGAATTCCGATTTCGGATTTCGCGGGGTTGATGAGGCGCGATGATGGGTTGTTATTAAAGTTCGGTTAATGATATTTCAGTGTAATAAAACATTCCTTCTCAGCCACTGTGTCAATTCTGTTGTCTAACATCAGATCTCTCGCGCAAAATTCAATGATTTTGGCAGTGCTGTTTGCTGGCGTTTTTTTGCAGGTTTTGGTGATGTTGTTGCGGAGTAATTGTTTTTAATGGTTCGGGTTTCAGTCGGTAGAAATTTGTTGTCTTGTCTGCGGGTACGAACAGTTCGTTGTCTTTCTTTATTTTCTTGATGTCTTTGTTTAGTTTGGAAGGCGGATGTTGTCGGTTGGAATTCGATGTTCTGGATTACCTTTAGTATTTTATCTTCAAAATCGTTGAGTTCGACAATTGGTGGTGGCGAGTTTGTTGTCTTGAATCCAAATGTTTGTCTCGTGTTTGATGTGTGGGTTGGATGAAGGTAGTGGTATGCTTTCCATCTTAAGCGCTGTAGAAAGGATTGCGTCTTTTCAATTAGGCATCTAAGGTACATGTTCGGTTGTGCTGTTAGGATATTCTTCGTGCAGTAGCCAAGGGTTGATTCCATGTCGACTTTGTTAGAGTGCTCTTTCCGCAATCAATCAAAGAAAAACGCCACCCAGCTAAGCAAACATATTTGGAAATTAAAGGACTCTAATACACCGTACATTATCAGTTGGAAAATCATTAAGAAATCACAACCGTATTGCAACAAAACTAAACGCTGTAATTTATGCCTATATCCGAGAAATCTATATAATCATATGTCATCCTGAGTTAAGCTCTTTGAACAAGCGTAATGAACTTGTTTCCACATGCCGGCATCGAAAGAAGTTTTTGCTAAGTAACACCTAGTAACCTATTACATGAAACATGACTAATTAATTATGCGTCTCTTGTATATAGTCGTTGTGCTGTTGTATAATATTATATTATTTACCTGATGAGTTTGGCAAGCTTAACGCTTGTCATACGAATTATATAATTTGATTTATAAACTCCGTTTTCATATAATTCAAAAATCAAATCAAATTATTCGCGTGCAAAAACCAGTCGAGGCGTAACATAAAACTTCTGAAGTTGTATGAGACGTCTGATGTTATATTTCACGTTAATTAATATTTAAAATAAGTAAATGTTACCATAAGCATATAGTTGAGTGACTTAACTTCCAGAAAAAGGTAAGAACATTGTCGTAGTTTTGCCATTTTTTCACAAAAATATGAGGGTAAACTTTGATTCTTTGAAAATATACGGCCGTTGCGAGTCGCTATGACTACAAATAACAGTGCTTCCACGCCCAGAAAAATATTTTCATACTTCTTTTCTCACATACCACGTACCCTCCAAACCCTCAACCCACACAAATTTTCTATCATGTTCCCATCCCTATGCTTAACTAATTTCGTTCAACTGAGGCGAGGGGTTAATTGCTGCATGCATGTATTTCTAGTTAATTTATCTATTAGCTGATTGCCGACAAGACGCGTAACACTGACTATAAAGTGACGAGCAACAAATTTTGAGCGAGTATATCAAAATTTATAGAATTTTTTATTTATTCACGTGTTAATTATTTGCGCACCTGTTATCTGGATCACTATCCAAGTCGTCAACATTAGCAATATTGGTTGGATTAAGCTCCGCTGTATTTCCAGTATTCAAGTCAATAACATGTATTGATTTGAATAGTCCAGTAACGTAGTAGACCTTTCTTGTTATATGATCTACTGTAAACCTAGAGATGGTCGTGAGAGATGCTATCGTGGTTGCATTACTTCCGTCCAGTTTAACTGTGGTAAGACTGGTGCCATCGTAGTAGAGGAGTCTTTTAGTCCCAGAATCATAATTTAGTTTCACGTCGGTTGCTGATAATATGGTCACAGTCGTGTTACCGTCAGAGAATACGCCTTTGATAGCATCGGTTGTTGCATAGTATATGGCTTCCACTTTGCACGTCAACACTACCCAAATTACAAAAAATAATTATTATAGAGAATACATAGGCAAACCCTCACTGTACTCTTAAAATACCTACAACACTCGCCGTTAAACGTTAAAAAGACTTTAATAACCCATATCTATAATTATTATTCACTATAATTTGTATACAATCTCTGCTTTGATATGTTAGCCATCTAGAAATAATTATGACGTCAAATTTGCAAATTATTATAACTCCCAGTATTTGTAACTATGACTATGTAATTTTGGCGTCAAATTTACAAATAATTTCTGGCATTCTGTAATTATTAAGTCATAACTACAAATAATAGTTTCTAAAATCAATATTAAATCAATAAATAAGAAAATAATCACTGAATAAAATAGTTTTACCGTATAAAGGCAAGCCCCCCAGGTTAACGGGATTCAGGGCTAGGCAGAATAAATTACCAAACTTTGAAAATTGTAATCGCATTGGCAGATTATTTTAAAATATTTTGAATTTAAAATTAAGTCTTTTAATTCATTCTGCCTAATCCTAGATCCGATTAAATCTCAATCTCACGCTCAATCTCGTCCAATAATTTTCTCATAAAATTATGCATTTTACATTATTCCGAGGATACCCCTAGATCACATGACAGCTGAACATCGGCCCTTATGACAGCTAAACCCTTGCGATTACCTTCACAAAAGAAGCCATCACCACTGTAGTTTGCTTTGCAAGCGCAGTAGAAAGATCCAGGAACGTTTGTGCAAGTTGCATTTGTATGACAGGAAGCATTTCGTTCACATTCGTTGATATCTATATTCGATATAATTGTACAAATTTACGAAATGATCCCCTTGAATAAATAAATCCCATTAAATTAACCTGTATTTCTCTCTTGAAGAAATAAAAAAAGATTGAAGCAGATATGACTGTGTAGCTAGTTAATGGATTTAGCATTTTAACATCGTATAATTATCATACACAATGCGGACGTTTATAAAGTGGTCTGTAACATCAATCTTTGTAATGTGTTCTAAAACTTTGATGCAATTGAAAAATGTTCAAAATATGACCACCCTAGAACTTGCCTGTGCAATTTGTTCCACTCCCTTCAAACCCAGATAAACACTCGCACGTGTAAGAACCATTAGTGTTCATACAATTCGTATTGAAACCACATGGATTACCCTCCGCACATTCATCGATGTCTGTCGAAATTTAAAATGATGAAGTTAAATTAGGTTGATATGAATGGCAATACATCCTTCTTCCCCCCAATCAATTTTTTCGTATTTAAGACATTAATAATGCTATTATCTAAATATTTAATTTAACGTTATTGATAATTTTTACTTACTATATATATAATTCCACAGTAAAGGGAGTTCTAGGCTAGGGATGTATCCCGATGGAAAACCTGTGAGTTTGTAACGTGCCCAATGATATCATTTAAATTTTACTATTGCGAATTTGATATTTTCTGTCAAAGCGTCACTTTTTGAACTGCACATGCATTATAGGTGTAAAAACAACCTATTTTCCGTTAGAACTGCTCACTTCGGAAAATAGGCGGCGCGCTAAGATTTCTGGGTGTCCAAATATTGCAACAATATGAAGCTTCGAGCAGTGACAAACTGACACTGACTGGCGATCTCTTTTTGCATTCTAACCTTATATCACAAATCATTATGACGAAAATGACGAAAAAATTATGTTAATATTATCTAATTATAGGGAAACGTCGCTTGAACATGTACGAGACGTACAAATCGAGACGATTTGCATCAATTGCGACAGACATACAGTCATGATTATACAGTGCCAAACCAAATTTATCTCTATCAGGGCTTACTGCACGCTAATTTAATTCAGATCAGTGCCTGTGATACTTTAAAAGGTATAATGGTACTCTATTATACTACATCGAGTACATTAACGTGACTGACCGCATTTCGTACACATGTAAAATTATTTAGGTGTAAGTTGACGCTATAGCATTGAAATCTTCAACAAGATGATTACATAAAGATACACATAAAATTAAAGTAATTCCAAAAAATGAAAGCATAATACATTTTATTCTGTATATTTCGAATCAAGAAATCTGCTTTCATTTTTCGGAATTACTTTAATTCTATACGTGCTAAAACTATCAGCTGGTAAAGGATAAAAATACACCTTTAGCAAGTAAATTTACAATGATTTTGCTGTTTATACCCGAGTGTTTACTTTGCACCAAGTGCACCAGATTTAGGTATATTGACATACTTTGGTATTTGATTCAGATTCAGGTATGTTGAGTAATCATACAACAACTTATGTGTAGATTTTCACTGTTCGAGTGTAAACATATCTACCCTTATGAAAATTTCACATAATGATTTCATATATGAAATGTTTCATATATGAAACCTTATGTGGAATTGAAACACTTCATATATGAAAATTTCACATGTGAAATTGTTTCACATAATTTATATGATTTTTATCCAAGAATATTTCATACATGAGATGATTTCAAATATGAAATGTTTCACATATGAAATAGTTAGAAGATAATAAAATGGCTGCATGAGTGAATTTCAATGTATGGATTGAAAATTTATTGGATTAAAACTTAAGAGGTTCTTTATGATAAAAATTTAAATACAAAAGATAACCATTTTAAATACATAGACATATCAACCTGTAAAATTTAAAAAAAAACAATTTAGCTATAACATTTCAAGAACAACACTTATCAAGTTCATTTTTATTTTTCTTTGCATGCCATTTTTCATGATTTCATCCTTTATCTGTTTGCACATAGCATTCCTTTTCACTATCTTCTTTGCTCTGCTCTGCCTGTCTGCCTCACCCATTCTAATAAAAAGTATAAATATATCAGTTTATTCAAATGCACTCATGTTATCTCACTTTCATTATTATAAATTAATTTCATCATACAAGGATATAATACTACACAAAACTTTATCGCATTTTTATCCATAAAAATGTGGGTACAAAATCTCTTTTTTTTAGGCACATGTTAGGTTGATTTTGTCTATTTTGTTACAAGGTATAAAGTTTAATCTCCAATTGACAAATTTAGTGACCTTTTAATAAATGTTTGGACAGGGTTTTAAACAATATTTGAATTTAATGATACAGATGAATCATATGGTGTTTTTGAATATCGTGTTGATTATCATGTTGAATGTTGTGTTGAATGTGGTGTTGAATGTGGTGCATACTTCACAGTAGTGATTAAGTTGTTTGTCTTTATTTTACTTGTCAGATGATTCCTGGTCTGTTTCAAAATCGATGAATGCCAACAGTATATTTGTCTATTTTTATTCATTTTTGGCTCTGTCCATCTCAACCAAAGCAGGTAGTGTTGGCGTGAGGCGTCAACTAATAGCAGAAAAAAGAATTGCATTACTTTTCTTCTCAACATTATTTTGCAATAACAGTACTCTGGTCAGTTCATATTGACCAAATCTTAATTTTCAGCTAATTGAGAACCACAAAATTTTAAAAATCTTATTCCACTGATTGTTAATCGGTTAATCCATTGGTTAATCCTGGTCCTGGAGATTGATGACTGTATGTAATGTAAATAATTTCAAGTCAGTCTGAGTCAGACTCAGACAAGACAGTCATATATATGTCACATAAGGAAAATTGAACAATATAAATTCCCTCCTATTTTCATATTACTGTTATATAAAAAAGAAATAAGATTATAAGAGTAATCAATATAAATTGAACAAATTGCCCGTGATTCATCTGCGATTATCGTGATTTTGAGCGACGAGTTATAAGAGCGAATATATATAAAGATTAGCACAAACAATATTAATTAAATACCTGACTAACTTCTTTAATTAAAACCATTCTTTGCTAGACCACATGAACACATCATCAGCACAGAATGCTTCTTAATCCACAGATTTATATCCATATTTCGACTATTCCATACGGATGTATATTAAATGTTTGATACAGCCAGCAGAACGTTTGACTGTTTGAGACGTGTTGTAATATGAGATGTTCTTCCGAAGCACAGACCGTTTAGAAGCAATACCGATTATACCGATCGAGCACTCACCGGGTAGCAACGGACTGAGGGTCCATAGCATAGCTATGGCTAAGGCAAATCTGTGCCCATAGTAATGATAGTATCCGAAAATGTGTTTGTTTTTTCATGGCATTAATCCAAAATTAGCATTTTGATCCGTTATAATTTGCATTACATAAAGTAGCTCACGCACTCATAATTAAAAAATTTCAACTCCTATTTCATATGTGAAATGTTATGTGAAATTTTTGTAAAGGGTAACACTGAATTTGTTTCAGTGTTACCCTTTACAAACAAGGGAAACACTAAGTTTGTTTAGGCATAGACAGCCCAGACATGTTTTCGTTCTCCTGGCGCAAACATGTCTGGGCTGCCTATGGTTTAGGTAGAGTATTTCTCTTTTTACACCAAGAAAGTGTTATAGGAATGCTTGCATGGTGTATGCATAGCACACTCTTCATAACACTTCGGACAATGCAATTCCGGATTTTTAATGAAATAACCAAGTTTTTAGTTGTACTGATATGCTCTCGTATATCCCAAGGTTTACCTGTACAGCTAGCGCCGTTTCCAGAATAACCTTTTTGGCAGGTACATACATATGAGCCATCTTTATTAGTACAATTTGCATTTCCATCACAAGGATTTGTTTGACATTCATTGATATCTATAGGGAGATACTGAATGATTTTAGTGCAAGAAGCCATTTTTAATAATCAATCATATAAATATGTCTCCGTAAAAACAATATAATCGCACAGGCCGAGGGAAGTTCTTTCCACATTGTGCATGAAATGTTAACTACATAATTGTACAAAAGGCAATGCACCTAGCTTATAATTATATACCTGTACAATTTGTTCCATTTCCTGTATATCCAGTCTTGCACTCACACTCATAAGAACCAACAATGTTGGTGCAATTTGCATTGTAACCACAAGGGGATGACTGACATTCATCTATGTCTGAAAAAAAAAAATTCTTTAAATCATGCAGTTTTTGCGATACCTTGTAATTACACATTGTATATATTCATTGAAACGAGATAATTTTTTGCCTATCCTGCATATGTAAATAGCTCTGCATCAAGTAGCAAATATGCTGCTGTCTTTAAACGTCAAGAAGTGCATTGTTTTGCCTTACTTTAATCGGAAAGTGGTAAAAACATGGCAATAACCTTACCCGTACATCAAAACCTTTAATAAATCATGTGAATAAAGTCTTACCGGTACAATTTATTCCACTTCCTTCAAATCCAGTTTGGCATTCACACATAAACGAGCCATTGGTGTTTGTGCAGTTGGAATTAAAACCACATGGATCCATTTCACATTCATTGATATCTGAGAAACAATGTATCACAAGATGTAGAAAATGCAGGCATTTCAGCAGTTACTTATTAACTTAACGCTACTTTTCACATTAAAAGTGGCTTCTGCGATAATGAAACCGTTTTGAATTGTTTTGCCTCTATCACCCTTTCCCCCCTACCAATGTCTCTTTTTCTATTTTACTTCTATTCGCTTTTCATCATGTTTCACTGTTTGTATAGTTCGAGCGTCGATCTCTTCGCTTACATCTTTGGACTATTCTTATACCGAAACGGCGTCTCTAGTAATAGTATCCTGATTTGCTTTTAAAAGATTATTGGATGAGGTTTTTGTGCAGTATGCAGAGTTATCATGGTCGAGGTAAGCGTTATCAGCCGAGCCGAAGGCGAAGATCTTGATAACTTACCGAGACCTTGATAACTTTGCATACTGCACAAAAACCTCATCCAATAATTAACTAATTAAAAACCACGTGTTAATTGCTCTATGAGGGAAGATAATTACAAATAATATAGAATGTATAATAATAATAATGTATCACTTAGAATATAACTCATTAATAATGCATAAGCATTTAAGCCTCTGATTTGAACCATAAGAAGGTCACGCGAGGTGGGCTGATAGATGGTAAAGCATTATATATTTTAATTAAGATGACACGTCATATAATTTGCCACGCTCATTAGTATTCTTTATACAATGTTTCGTCCTAATAAGCATTTGTATACAACACATGGAGCAAATTTATTGCTCGACAACAATGTGGCGTATAAATATGATAAAACGTTCTTTTCGTGTTTTAAATATACATACTACAGAGTAAATTATCGAGTTATATCGCGTTGTAAAGTATTGTATTTCATCCTGTCTGAAAATAGTTTGAAATAAAGTCGAAAATTTACAATCTCAACCTGTGTCTTGTTTGATTCATATTTTGACTCACAAGATATCCCGCTTATTCGGAATTTGTTTTTTACTTTACTTTTCGGCTGGTTTATGACTAAAATGGTGGCTGAATAATTACTGAATGCACCCCGGGACATGTCGCAGTGCTCGGACGCTTTCGTCCAATTCGATAATGCTTTCCTCTGCTTTCTAAAGAACGAAGCTATGCTATTGGTTGAAACAGAAATGTATTGTAAAGTTCAGCCAATGAAAATCATTCTTGCGAGGAGCTGCGACCCTACCCTGGGGCGAATGTACGTATAAAGGCCGGCGTACACTAGAGCAATGCGGTTGGCAAAAAGCAGATAGCTTTCATTTAGACGCACACGGAAAGATTTCGGCACGCGAGGCGGAGATTATCAAACATCAGTAGATATTTGTCGTAAGTGGCGCGAATAACCAAAGTCGCCCGATTATCAGTGATAATCTAAGATGCGTATACGTGACAACCCTAAATTTTAAAAACGGTACGGGGGAATTTGCTGACAGAGAGAAAAGCTCAAGAGATTATTTAAAAACGCATCAAAAGGTAGAAAGGTCACCGCAACCTCTTTGAGATTTTTGTAAAGTCTGCCCTTTTCTATATAACATTTGCCAGCATTGGTTTTTTATCAAGTTTTAAAATGATTTACCTGAACAAATTGTGCCATTGCCTTCGTATCCCACATGACAAGTGCAGTCATACGAACCATCGTTATTGGTGCAATTTGCATTAACATCGCAAGGGTTTGCCAGACATTCATTAATATCTGTAAAATATTAATATCTGCTTTAATATAGCTTGGGCGCATATAAACGTGCGCAAGTGCGCTTGGGCAGTGCGCTCTCATTGGCTGGCGTCAAATGTAATCGGAATCGGATTTAGAAAATCGCAATTGTTAGCCAATCAGTGTTGACTATCCGACAAAAAATAAACAATTGTTGGCCCAGGACGTAATGAAATGTTGCACTAATATGGAGACGTATAAATCCGAGCCACAATTACGTCCTCTACACCCGCGAGGGCTTTGTTACGTACGCGCCTTGTTTTTATGAAGTGGGTGGTAATGGAGAATCGCCTTTATCCTCTAGACGTGTCAGCGCGCGTGCAGGATAGTTTTGGAAGGCCATTTAACTATATGTCGAACATAATAAATATTTTTGTGATAGTGAATGCCACTTAGCAGGTGGTCGCGACTTCCATCTAAGGGTTTAATTTAATGCGAAAATAATTGCAAATTACTTTCTGTTTTCATACGACTCAGTGCAATAAGAATACCATTTTTCTTGTTTTTTAAAATTTTCGGCTTGGTTTAGAAATATGGGTGTTCAGGAATCATGTGAATAATTGTTGAAGAAGAATACACTGAACTTGCGCATAAGCTTTTTAAAGAAAAAAAGTGGCAATGAACGGCATACCTGAAAATGCCTACTAGTAAATGGAAAATATTAATTGATAACCAGATCTTACCTGTACAATTTGTTCCATTTCCTTCATACCCGGATATACATTCACAAAGGTACGAACCACCAGTGTTTGTACAGTTTGCGTTGAAACCACATGGGTTAGCCAAACATTCATCAATATCTTTAAAAAGGAAAAAAGGACGAAATTATTAATCGCTTACTTTAAATATTACTCTACTAAATCTATTTTTCAGCCTACACGCCATTAATCAAACGATGTCAGATAGTCCAGTCCTGGAATTATACGAATTTATCTGGATAATAACTGATTATTGACCGAGCGTGAGGTGTGATTAGCCTTGGTCTGATATTTCATAGTACAGATCGAACAAGCGAGGGCAATAATCTGTTTATTATATGGCTGAACCGCATGAGACATCCGGGATATTGGTTCAAATACGGAATATACGGACCACGGTCCGGATATGGGTCTTTACGCACCGCTTGTCAACCAATCAGAATAGAGGACTTAGAAAAGCCATATAATATAACCTGTTATACAGAAATTGATATCATCAAAATTGCCAAGCAAGTCTGTTAGATTTTCATTAATCACTGGTCTTAAGGTAACGCCAGTGTTCGGACGACTTGAAAAGTAGTTTGTTTTCATTCAGGAACAGCTTTTAGATGTTGATGTCTTGATCACTTCACTCATGAAAATGCTCTAACCACAAGTTCCGTAATACGTAGTTACAATTTCATTTCAATAATCCTAATTATTTCTCTTGTTTGCAAGTATTTACGAACCAGCAATTACATATGTTAGTCACAGGTGTGGATGATATTCGGCTGATCATTTTGGTTTATTAATGGCCCTTTTGCATAATAGACCAACTTTTGATTTAGGCAACAAAAAGGAAATTTCCGAAAAATGTACTAAATTTAGTAAAATTGCCAAGTTTGGCTGCAAAATATTGTAAAGTACCGAAAATATAGCCATGCGAGGTTGGCAATTTTGTATACCTTTTTGTATACAAATTTCGGTATGTTCTTTCTAGCTATGGTGATTTATTTCCTTCTTGTTACATAGATCGCAAGTTGATCCATTAATAATCATGCTACATTGCTTCAACGAAGATGAGTCTCAGTGTTGCAATGCTGATTCCATACTCTTGCCTCTGAGCCACAGAGGTTGCTGAACTGTTATTCATTGAAGTTATGACCCTTAATGACCTTTATTCTACATGGAGTGAAGTGTCACATAATCTTAAAAGCCGTAAAGGTGCGGCTGAGTATTATGTTAAATGAATCTCCACAGAAACTGGTGCTATACCTGTACAATTTGTTCCATTTCCCTCATATCCTGTTTGACATTTACAAATGTAAGAACCAAAGGTGTTTGTGCAGTTTGTATTGTATCCACATGGATTATTTAAACACTCATCGATATCTAGGAAGTTTGGACAAAAATGCGATGATTAATTTATAAGAAATAACGAAATCACTTCCGTTCAACTCTAAAAACAACCAATATGTTCCTCATTAATTAAAACGCGGCTGAAAATGTTGTGCTGCTCATGGACTTGAGCGTCAACAAGTAGCATAAACTAGTAGAACTTTAGGCGATTTTTGTAAGGTGTTAACAACCGTGCGTAAGGGTGCATGCAACTGACTCATTTTTGTTACCGAAAACAACCTTATATTGAAATCAGGGTAAGGTAAGTCATAGTGATCATGTAGTTCTAATCCTTGCTGCAATTTTGGAAATTTCAAAAAATTAAGACTTGTCGTCTAATGGAAACTCATATAGAGAATTCTTGTAAAAATAGGCTGGATAGAATTTCCATTATAATCGGTATTGTCTGGTGCATTCCAACTTCCACTTTCTGTATACCTTGGCAATATGTTTGATTTCCAGTGAATCCAGTGTCACATGAACATACAATGGTGCCAGGAGAGTTCGTACATGTCGAGTTTGCAGGACAGGAATTATTCAAAGCACAATGGTCTTTATCTAAAGGAAAAAAACAATTCAGGTCCTGTTTACATGAGCCCAGTTACCCAAGTTGAGCAAAACGAAAGATAAAGGTTATTAAAATAAGTCCATTTATGAAACCAAACAAGCGCATGAAAACTTCCATGATTGCATGGTTATTTTAGAGCCTAAAAACCATCTCAGGCTTCGTTTTGGAAACGCAATTTGCTGAAAATTTGGAAATCACCTAAAATATTATAATTTTATTCCTCTAGATATACCTACTCGTCACGCAAACGCCATTTTCAATCACAAATAGTTGCACGTAAATGAAAAATTATAGAATTTTAAATTGGAACGGGCAAATAGCTGCTAATTTCCGAAACAACGTGAGCTAGAGGTAAGCGAAACTCGTTATCAGTTAAAAGACAAAAATACTTGCAAAAGCGCGTGCAAAATCATATACTATCATTCTATCAAAATTAGTCGAAAAAGAACTCAAAAGAATATATATGGAGTGAATTTCTGCGGGAACTTACCAGATACAACAATAATTCTTGTTGCTTCAGTTGAAAGTGAAATCGTAGTAGCCAATGTATCTGTCGATTTATTATATTTATCAATTTCTGATGTTGTTTTTTTATCGAGAATATAAAAATATCCATTTCCAACTGCAATGTCCACTGTTGTAATACTTCCTGATTGATCTGTTCCTATCTGTGTAGTCTGACCATCGTACGTTGTTTTTAATATCTTGTAATCTTCCTCAGCAGTAAATAGAATCCAATATACGGTTTTATTCACGGTATCGAGCGCAAGATGAGTGCCTATTCCAGGAACACCAGAGTGAAGAGTTTGATCAGTTCCATCAGCGAGACTGTACCGGATGAGATTTCGACTGTTCGTAAGATCAGTGGTGAAAAATATTGATCTAGGTTGAAAAAATTTTGACATCAAATTATTTGATATTGATGCATTTATGATCCAGTTATGTGATCATTGTTACGCAGCTCTAAAATTGCTACCTACATACATACACACATATTATATAAGACGCACTAACGTATTTATATTATTATATCATAATTATATAAGACGCACTAGTCTCATCAGCATAGTTGTTTTTCATAAGGGGCGTGTTAAAAGATAGATAATCGTTACATAAAAATACAAAAAATTACAAGCGGACAGGATATATACAAAAAACAATTATTAGTAAATATCATCAACGAATAAAATCAGCTTCATCTCGCCGTAGATTTTATAATTCTCTTAGAGAAATGAACCTAATCAGCGTTTTTTGTATCAATAGGCAAATTATTCCAATGAATAGCTCCATTATATTGGAAATTTCTTTTAAGAAATTCCCTCTTTGGTTGTAGTAGTATTAATGAAGTCAGTTTCACGACTCCTAAGATCATAAGGGGAATCACCTTCATTAAAAATCATAGAAATAACTGTTTTAACTATTTTATACATGTAAGTAGATTTAGAATAATTGCATCTATATATATATATATCTATATATATATATTGCAAATTGGTATTGAATATTTATAATGCCGAAGATCCTAGAACGTGGAAGTCTATATGTTTGTCTTGTAACGTGTCTCGTAACCTGTCTCGTTCGACTTCATCTTGCTTAATCTCCTGTAAACGTGTCTTGGTTTTGTCTTCTGTGTTGTATTATTGTCAAGGGCCGCTGTAATTGACGTAAGCTGTAGCGTATACACTATCATGTAATTGTCGATCATTTGTGCTTAATATTGTACTGTATAAGTTTGTGTGTATCTTACAAAGCATACAAAATAAATGAATATATAAGTAAATAAATAAACGTCCTGACTGATTAAGAGATTTTATATTGAGAACGTCAGCACATTAGGTCAATGTTTTCTTATTTTAAAGATTCAATTTTTAACCATTACTCAAGTAACTATTACTTTAACAATTGCTCGGAATAAATAGTTATATTAAATTGAAAATGAAATTTAATTTACCTGTCATGGGTGTCGATTTGCAAATCCCTGAAATCATTGTCTGGTGATACACCAATATCTGGTAAGTCGTTCCCATCATAGTCAAGCAATTTAAGGTTAAAATCAGACTTCGTGAGATAATAGACACTTTGATTCGCTGCATCAACAGCAAAGGGACCGAAATTTGATGGAACCGAAACATTTTTCAAATCACTCCCATCCAAATTTGAGTTGTACAGTTTCTCACCGTCCTTATAATACCAAAGACGGTAGTTAAGTTTGTCGTAAGAAAGGGTCGCGCTTGGTGTCTTCACCAAGGCTTTAGATTCTCCACCATCAATAGAAACATAGGAAATGTGAGTGGCGTTTGAATAGAAGATGTATTCAATTTCCTCTCCATTGTTTCCTATAAAAAGTTAATTTTATGCATCATTTCAAAGAAAATTGGGGCAAACTGGAAAAGTACAGGTTTATCCGATTTCCTTATCTAGCGTTTGAATTACATTCGACGCCACCAAAATGCGACGTATAACTTGGCAAACAGCAGAATATATCAGTTTCGGTAACGTGTAAGTTTAGCAAACAGAAAAGCAATTCCTTGTAGGCAAAGCATCTTTTAACCTGTAGGCAAACTTTGCCGATTATAATAACTGCAGCAACAATGCTTTATTATACGCCCAAGGTTTAAACATTTGTTTTGCGTGAAATAGAAGTGCGTTTTTATTGCTTTGGTTATTCGAAGGCTTAATCAAATCAGGCAGCGGTGTTTCTAGATTTCGCAGTGATATTGCATTATAATATCACTGGTAGCAATTATTTGATGAGGCTGAGCATGATGTCAAGAATTATTAAGACCGAGGTCAAAGTTATCTGCCGAAGTGAATGTTTATTATACAGTTTAATTTTTCCTCGCTTAATGTGGCGAGTCTACTCAACGCCATACGTTATGATTTGGTTTTGTAATTCTAAATTCTTAACGTTGCATTGCATTCATTAAAAACATAAATTGGGAATAATATATTCGCCTATAAGTTGTTAGTATGAGTATTTTTCGCATACATGTCAGACCCTTTCTAGCTCAGAATTTAGCCTGATATTTGGTCACGAATATTCAAATCACGTCGTAAAATTTCTCTCTGCAATATTTTTTTTCCAATGAAGCGTGAAAGCTTGTATTTTTCATTCATCTTTGGAAATTTGAAGCCCGTTTTACACAATATAAACGTTTCTGTGTTCACAGTTGAAAATTTAAATTGGTCAATCTCAAGTTCTTAATGTTTTGCAGAGAGTATCAAGGCTCAAATTGTTGTCACGTATAATCGCGTGCTCGATTTTGTTAGGATTTTATAACAACCCTGGGCTGAAACTCAGTCCGCGCTGAAAACACTGGATGCAATCAGCCCCTAAATGTTTTGCATGTTTTGAATATCAGGATTATTATTTAACTCAGTGTTAACCACTGTTTTAGTTCCTTTGAATATTTCTACCAAATACTTTCAAACTTGGGGCATTTTTCCACTGTCCTGTTTTTTGTACGTACTTATGCGCACGTGAAAGTTTAAAATAACTTAAATGATACTTAATATGAAACAAGCGATTAAATAGCTAGAGATGCCTATGTTGGCATTATAATAAACTATATATACCGCAACTTAAAAAGTTTTAGGCTCTACGTGCGTGCAAAAAACGCGACAGTGAAAAGCAACCCTTTGGATCTGTCGTTAAAAAATGCCAACTGCATGCATGTGATAACAGAAAACTTGACATTGTAAACTGTGTCTTAAGCCACGATTTTTATTCTGTAATGGCAAAATGAAACACTGATTTCATAAACAACACTGAATTATTGAAGAAAAAGAAATATTGCAGAACTGTGTGCAGTGACGTGCAATAGACTTGCGATATAGATGTAGCTACATCGACTAATATGTATAATTGTATTGTACGTTACCTTCTACTGGAGACAATTGCCAAAGAGTGACGATGAGTAGGGTGAAAACCCCAACACCGCGCATATCTAAAAAAAACAGGGGATATATTTATATTTGTCATCACTCTCTTGCATTAAATGGCAATTGCTTGCTGGCACAATACTGTCTTCTGCAATATGTTTTGCGAAATATTAAGGTAAAAATATTACTCGTAAATGGTCGTACCGTAACTAGACCACTTAATAGACACTAAGAGGTACTACTTCACACAAGTTTCAATCCATGAAAAATGAGGTTAATTTTTCCTACATTTTTTTCCACATTGCATTGAAATTTATTGTTTGACAGTCGCGTGACGTAAGCACCTCTAAGGTCTATTGGGGAGGTTTATATTCATATATTTTTGTTAACATATGATAGGAACAATAACGTGCAAAGGGAATAAGTCCGGCATAAGACGAATGTATGAATATGCCTCCCCCACAATTAAGCTTTTACAATCTTGGCCAGAAGTTGATTGGACTGCATGTGCAGACTAGCACTATTTCTCATAAGGTGATAACAATCCTCCCCCTTCTCCTTTGTAATGTTGGTCTCTAGTAATGCTTTAATACATTATTGTCATTAATGGACGACTTGCGACTTCTTTATTTCTTTCCTTTTTTGTTCTTTCGTTGTCTCGAGCTTCTTTGTGTCTATTAATGACTTTCTTCCGCGTTATCACTGGGATCTTTCCTTTTACAATTCCATTAAATAATAGTTCTGATGGTGGTACACCTGTGGTACAAAACGGGGTTGTCCGATATTGAAGGAGAAAACGATATAAGTCATATAACTCTTGTTTCCATGGTCGTCCTTCTAGCTTTGCTGTCTTTAATCCCTTTCCCAACGGTTGCATGAATCTTTTTAAGGTGTCGTTCCCTTGAGGCCAATAAGGGGTTGAGAACTTGGTTTGAATGCCAATGATTTTCATATATCGTGCATATTTGTTTCCATTGTAGTGATGTCCATTGTCAGATATGATTGTATCTGGTATTCCATGGACAGAGAAAATCTTGTCCAGTTTCGGAGTTACAGTTGAAGCTCGTATCGAATGAACAATCTCTACTTCCGGGAATCTTGAGTATCTATTCACTGCGACTAAGAGATATTCCGACGTAGGTCTAGGTCTAGGAAAGTCTACGTGTACGACACTCCCTGGTAATTCTGGCATTTCTGTCATGCGAAGAGGTTCCGGGTGTTTTGGTCTACCTGCAGCCTTGCATGCTACGCACTGATCGATTGTGTCCATTACTCGATTATCAATTTGGGGAAACCATATTTTCTCGCGAATTAGTGATTTCTTCTTTTCAATGTCTAAGTGCGTCTCGTGTGCAATGTCTATTGCCCGTTGTTGCAAAGTAGCAGAGACAACAATTCGCGTTCCTCTCAATGTTATGTCTTGTGTGGCGGTTATCAATTCATTCTTCACTGTTTTGAATCGTTTGATTACGTTTTGATTACGTCAAGCAATTCTTTTAATGCCTCGTCAGCATTAGTTGTATCAAGTATTTCCTTTAAGGTCATTGCCTTAGGAACACTGTTTTGAGTTACGAAATTGATGTACGGTTCTGTCATCTTCTCCCGTTTTTGCTACTTTCGTTAATTGGATGACGAGAAAGATAATCCACTGGATTATTTGCACCTGATTTATGTATTATCTTGAACGCATGATTGGAGACGAAGAACCCATCTTTCGATACGTGCCGATGTTTTAGCTGTCCGCTGTCTATATACTGTATAATTTCTAAACGTTTATGGTCTGTTTACTAATGTAAATTCACTACCAAATAAAAATAGATGAATTGTTCAACTGCCCAAAATATCGCTAACGCCTCTTTTTCTATTTGAGAATGTCTTTTCTCAGTATCGGTCAACGTGTTGAAAGATTTTATTTTCTATTTACGCGAGGTTGTAGATCTTTACAATAGGTTAACTAATGTTCTTAATTTTCTTTCCTTGGTCTTCTCTTGCTCTCGAATCTTCGTTGCTTTCTGTCCTTTCGGATTCTCGTTGTTTTCTGCCCTTTCTTTCGTCGTTGGTTCAGTAATGTTGAGCTTCTCTAACGTTTCATATGGTTTTTACTCCGCTAGTCCACTGAAGGTTCGGGTGTTGTGCACGTCCTTTTATAGTTGAGGGAACGGTTGAGAGAGACTTGCACACGTCATCAACCAGAGTGAGCTGATCTTTATCCAACCAATCAGCGTTGTAAGTTAGAAATGTGGGTTGGTCTTAGAAGCTCGCTTCAACTCTTATATCTTGTTTGTTAAAGGCGTTGTCGTACTAGCCGAGTTGGTCTTCTGCTCAATCGATTAATACTTAAAAATGTTCACAACTTAAAATATTTACTATCAACAAGTAGTAAAATTTACAAATAATACCTCTGTGAACAATATCTTTCAACTTAAACTATTTTCACTCTTATTTTATCGAATTGACTTTTGTTGACGTAATCTGTTACATGCATGACCGTGCAACATTTTTAACACAATTGATTGACATAAGAACTTGAATTGCCTACAGCACGCACGTTTTGTTTAAAAAATGCGAGAATTGAGATAAGTGACAATTAAGACTGTAAATACTTTCACCTTATTACTCATTTAATCCCACGATATGTCATACATGAAAGGGAAAAGCGATTAATGATGGCGAATGGGCCAAAATTTTATTTACTCGTCTTGTACGTGGCGTCTGGTTGCAAAACTGAATCATGTAACTAATCCCGGTCATGCAGTTGATATTCCTATTATTACAGCTATTTTTATATGTATAAACACAATAAAGCCTTGTGTAACAAAAGCTTGCCTGGCGTACGCAATGATCTGCTGGTTGTTACTGTCACCGTTTTGGGTTTTTTTGGACAAAATCGCCGAAACTCCAACTGGGATTGCATTAACGACCATAAATGTCTCCATCGTTTTGTCGATGTATGCCATACATGGCGCAGTGGTGAGTGTGTTCTTTAGCTTTTTAAATGCTGTTTAGTGTTTTGCGTCCACTCAAATCCAGCGTCTTTTCTTGACAGTTCACGCAGTGGAGCGGTCAGGGTTGCAAAATCTCTAATGTATTTACTAGAATAGTTAGCCATACCAAGAAGGCTTCTGGTTTCATGCGCATTAGTTGGCTGAGGTGCGTTTAGTAAATCACCAACTCTCTTAGGATCAGGGCTCGTTCCTTCCTCCGAGAAAATTTGTCCGAAGAATGACAATGTGTTTCTTAAGAAATCGCACTTGCTTTGGATTAGTCCCAAACCTTTTTTTTGCAAGGCGTTGCAGACATCTATCATGATTGGCGTCGTGCTCGGCCCTTGTCGACCCAAAGACAATGATATTGTCCGTTATGTTTTTTACGCCTTCAAGTCCTTGAAGTGCAGTTTGGAGAGTGCAATTGGAATATTTCCGCGGCAGGGTTTCTACCGTAGCCGAGTCTCTTGTATCGATATAATCCTACGTGCGTGCTGAATGTGTATCGAAAGAATTTAGCTCCGTTTAAGGCGAAACTCACGTCATTAACTGTCGGTATCGGATGACGTACTCGTCTTATAGCCTCGTTTGCGAGTCTCATATCAACACCTATTCTAGCCTGCCCGTCTTTTTGGGAACTGCCACAATGGGAGAAACCCATAGTGTTGCTTTGTTTTTCGGAACTTTCTCATTTATATCTTTTTTTTAAGCTCGGTTAGCGCGTTTTTCACTTTTTCTCTAATATGTTATGTCGTTGTGAATGGCGTATGTGAATGATTTGAAAATCTCTCGCATTTGAGGTCCGGCGTGGTGAAGTAACAATGCTCGTTTTCTAGTTGGATCCGTAATGCCACTTGCCCTTAAGCACTTACTAAAGCCAGTCGGATGCACTGCATATAGACAGCCCCATCTGATTTTAATCATACCACACTTAAAACAGGAGGGGAACTTAATTTAACTAGATTTGAGCAGGTTTGGAACAAATGAAATTATCACCATAAGTTCATTACCTTGCCTAATTAGAAGAAAGAAACCAAAAGCCAGCCTATAACAATGTTTGTCCATGAATTCCTCGCCCAAATTTGAATCCCTTTACACCCATATTAAATTAATGTGACAGTTCAACAACCTTAGGGTTTGTTGTATTGTTGACAGTTGAAATGTCATATATACAACAAAGTGAAGACTTGTCAACATGTTCGGAAAACAAATAGCTAGTGACAAACCAAGTGCTGTTTTTTTAACAAAAGGCCATGGTAAGTGCTGGATAAACAAGCTAAATTAACATTGTTATACGTAGGCCTTTGATTTCTTTCTTCTAAAGAATTGTTAGGGTAATGCCATTAGGCATTAAAATGGTAGTGCAGGGGAGGAAGGGTTTCAGTGTTTTTCAGTTTATACTAGAGCTAGAACTGAGTGCTAGCTTCTCCAAACTACTCTCAATAATAGTAGTAATACTAGGTTTCGTTTTATAAAACTTACTTTTTATCAGCTTTAATCACAGAAGATATGATGCCCGTGACTACACAAAAAGATGGTTCAGTTTGTAACGTTTTTCATGGCTGTGGACATGTATTCATTTTATAATTCGATCGTATTGAATGACCTCTGCCACTTAATTGTCTTGTATTCCAATGCGGGTGTAAAACCAACACAACAATATCATAAATTGACTGTTTTTTACGCATAAAAGTGATATCGAATGACACAACTTGCTTAATATATTTATAGAATGAGATATTATTTTATCAGTAAAATATCACTCTTTCTGTTTACATGTTTCTCATTCCGGGTTTTAAAGATTCCGGAGATTCTCGTTCCGAGTTTTAAAGATTCCGGAGATTCTCATTCCAGGTTTTAAAGATTCCGGAGATTCTTGTTCCGGGTTTTAAAGATTCCGGATATTCACATTCCGGGTTTTAAAGATTCCGGAGTTTCTCATTCCGGGTTTTAAAGATTCCGGACATTCTCATTCCGGGTTTTAAAGATTTCAGAGATTCTGATTCCGGGTTTCAAAGATTCCGGAGATTCTAATTCCGGGTTTTAAAGATTGCAGAGATTCTGATTCCGGGGTTTTAAATTCCGGAGATTCTGATTACGGGTTTTAAAGATTCCGGATATTCTTTCCGGTTCCCTGTTCCTGGTTCCCCATTCCTGGTTTTAAAGATAGCTCGAAAGTGAAATATTTATGACTTTTTTTTTCGTCGACGGAATTTTTCCCGTAAGCAAACTGGTAATTGCATATCTTCCATGGCGCTCAACGGGCCTACCTCGGTAACTCAGCCTTACCCCTTTCCGCTCGCTCGACTATTATCTGGAACTCAGAATTCAATTCTCAGAAAAACAAACATGTTTATTTGTTATTAGCCGTATCCATTGCAGACTACACGCATCATTTATTATAATCGGCATCCTCCCCCCGCAGAGGTGAACAATGTCAATGTTGATTCATTTGTACATTTTAATTTGCAAATATTCATTTTGTTTGGGCATAAATGAAATATTTCAACGATTTTTGAACAAACTTTAAAGTAATTATTTTGATAATATATTAGGCTTTAGAATATGGTAGGTACCTTATTCTGCTTTTAAATTTTCCCCTGCGTCAGTTGAGTTTTATCAAGCAGGAAGACTTTACGTCATGCAGCTCGTCATGCACGCTCTCACTGAGAAAGAGAGTCATAATAAATTTATACATTTCGACCGTTTGAGTCAAAAGAACGAACCCTGAATCAGAGTACAATTATTAACTGTAATTGATGAGCATTCGGCAATTCAAATTTCCTAATTCCTTTACTAAACAAGACGCAGTAATAATCGTTTTAAAAAACCGACGCGGATTCCCTACTGGTAGTGCTAATTGTTATTTAGTTAAGTGCTAAGCTTTTAAATGAAACCTCAAAATATATTTGGTTGCCATAATATTAAAAAAGATTTTAGTAATATAATTATAAATATTAAAATCAAAATTATAACTTCCACTGCGACTATGAGTACGAAATTTATCATTCCTGCCAAATCCGGTTCTGTTTAGTTCGAAGTTTATCGAAGTTGATCAACAAACTTGTTCAAAAGACGTACGTACTTCTATTCGCATTTCTAGTCATCGATTCTAGTCGTCGATTCTAGTCATCGACAAAAATTTTTACCAATTTCCGTTCATACCGTTGATGCAATATTCGGTCCGATTTTTTTCTTTTGAAATCGCAATCTAGCGAGTATAATTTAAGATGCTCTTAAATGCACACGCCCCTGTAAATTTCCGTGACTTTTTTACTCGTTTACACCGATCAAAAAGGGAAAATTTCGAAAAGATTGCGAGTGTAAACGAGCAATTAGCTTTTATACACATTACTGGCAATTCAGAGTAGTATAAATGTTTTCGTTCTGTTCTGTTTATGTCACAATAACAATTAATGCGAGTGAACCGTACACGCAATATAATATACTAAGTTATCTATTTGGAGCATTAAACTCGTGCTGGTTTCGTTTAAAAAGGAGGTTACAGACCTCTAACTAATTGGTTATGATACAAGCAGTTTGAAAAATGACCTACCTTTCTAATTTCTTTTATCGCTGTTTTTAATCTTTGATTCAAGTAAAACACTGCACAGCAAAATGAAGACTGCACACGTACTTATTCATTTTATTGACTATTGTGCACGTATATCGAAAGCAAGAATCCCCTGCTGGTTCATTTTATTGTTTGCATGGTATCCATGGCAAAATATAAACATGTTGTGATTTCAAATTTCTAAAAATACCCCATCTATATAATTATATATTTATACGTAATTATGGTCGATTACTGGCTTTCGCCTGGCGCCTGCGTTTTTAAAGTTGCTTGCCATATTGCATCTTCTAATGGCTGCTGTGATCTGGTTACGAAGGTAAATAGTGATCTTGAAAATATACATAAATGGATGATACAAAACAAACTTCAGATCCATCCCAATAAAACCAAACATATGTTCATTGGATCTTCCCAAAATCTCAAGAATAAAGTATGTAGTAATCCTATTTTAATTGCATGATAATAAACATGCAAGTACCGAAATATTTAGGCCTCGGCGTGAGCCTGGAAGAAAGATTGTCCTGGTGTAAGCATATCGAATCTATTTGTTCCAAGGTTAGTGCCGGCATTGGTGCAATCCTTTATCCTTAATTAACCTTTTGTGCCATTGTCGACTGCAGAAATGTTATATATGCAATGCTATAATACAGCCATATTTCGATTATTGCATGCAGTCCGACTTTGCGCGACTGATCTTAAAAATATAGGTTGTAAAAATACCAAAATCGTGCGGCAAGGGTAATTGCTGGGGCAACTTAACGATACTCGCTCTTTTGAATTACTCGAGAACCTAAATTGGAAATCTCTGGATGAAAGAAGAAACAATCTTAAAGCCACTTTTATTTATAAAATTCTGAATGGTCACAGCGCTCCCAATGTAAATGAAATATCTCGATTTAACAATGAAAGAAGTAATACATACAATCTCAGAAATAGGAATGCTGATTTAGCATGCAGTACGAATGCCTAAAAAATAATTTGGCAAAAGGTGCTTTAGATATAATATGGCGCCTTGCATTAAAATAAATAAATCTTCCTCAAGAAGAAAAAACTGCGGAGTCTATAATCTCCTTTAAAACAATTTTGAGACAAAAAAGTTGAAACAGGCATGCTATCAACTGACTTGCAAATTAAAATTCTTAAAATAGTTTTTTTGTATGCCACATTTCTTTTGTAAACTTTCCCCTTCCTTATGGAAATCAGCCCATGCAATCGGGTTGTCTAGGCTAGCGTGATTAAATAAATTGTATTGTTGTATTATGGTATTCCAAACATTTAAATTTCGCTTTGTTGCAACTCTAATAATCAATACTATCTTAGTCTGTTTAATTGACTGACAAATATCATATAAATCTCGTTATAACATGCAGCCTCGTTCAACAAAATCGAACCAGGGCTGCCAGATTTCTAAATAAATTAGCCAAATATTATTACAATGCATAATCCTTGCATGTTTTCTCTTAAAGATGTCTGCCTTTTTTATGCAATTATCTGACAAACCTGACCCGAACGAAAATCGGGTTCCTGAATAAAGAATTTGAGAGAAGAAGCTATTCCAAAGTGAGTTTGTTAACATTCACTGGTGGAATCGAATGACGAATGGTGGCGAAGAGAATCAACTTAATTTGCTTACTAGGAAGTTTACAATTCATAGCGAAGCAATGCAGCTCGATGACGCAGTTGCAAAACAAAGAAGCTGGTATGCATAACTCGTGGTTTAATAACAGCGTTGTGATTCTTACGACGCCTTCAAATGAGGCATTTTCAGGGCCTCTCGATGACCTGAAAGTAGCGAGAGCGTGATAGCTGTTTGATAGCTTATATGAAACTGCGATATAGCACAATATTTTTGTTAATTTTTTTCGAATTTTTTAATTTTAATTTTTTTAAATTTACAATTAAAACATTTGTATAATTATTTCAAACTGCTAGCAGCGTAATTAATTTCCCGCAGCTTATTTCTGGCAAAATATCATGAGTGACTATTATATTTATAGGGACGTCGAGCTAACGCGTCGTAGATCGCAAACTGTCTAGTGTTGAAACGACGACGGTTATGTGGGGGTGGTGCTGATATTCATATTTTAATTCATTTTTAGCAATGATCAGTACCTTTTGAAATTCAAATTGAAATTGATTGTTTTTACGGTCTGCTAACATTGAATATATAGGATCTTTCGCAGTCATCAGATACACTTCAGACATAAACATATACATACATCACTTTATTTTCACACGTTAGCCCCACTGAACTTTAATAAGAGTTGAATAATACAAAAGTTGAGAATAGCATATAATATTAGTAAAGTAAAGTAAAGATAAATATGAAGAATTTGACATGCACGTTAATTATCTTACACTACAAGTTACATGAAAGGCTCGCGAAACAACGCTTCAGGTGGCTAACTGAAGTAGCTTTTTTGACTTCTGTCGGAAGACTATTCCACAGGATTGACGCATTGTAATTCAAACTCCGTTCTCAAAAAATTGGTCTTTGGTTTAATTTGGTAATTAAAATCGGTGTCACAATTTCGCAGATGATAGTATCGCTCTAAATCTCGGAGTCTTACAAAATTATCAGTCAGGCACGAAGCCGAAAACCTATTGAGGACCTTGTACAATAGAAAACTCTTCAATTTAGCACGTCTGACATTGAGAGTGTCCAAATTGGTTCGATTTATATTATAGACGGATATACACGCGATATACATTCTCCAGACGACCTATAGCTATGTAGACAAATATGGTAGTTTTCGTAGTTCGTCCTAAACCCGTATTTCATACTAACAGACGGATGTTGCGTCAAGGCGAGCTACCCATTCAACTATGTGGATAACTCGTGGTGTGCATGTTTACATACATACGAATTAGAAGACGAACTATCTTTCACTTGCCCAAGTTCGTCCATACGGATTATTCGTCTCAAGTATAAATCGGGCCATTTAGAGCTTACCTTACTGCTAGCAATAATTATATATAGCACTGGATTGCTGATATATAACCACTAGATAAACGATCGACTATTCATTCTTTTCAAAAGTTATTTTTTATTATTTTGTAAATGAATTGCCATCCTCCTATGAGACAGTCGTATGCAAACCATGCACTCGAAGAATTGCTGGTTGGGTCAAACTGTACGCGGGGGCGATTCGATTTATCAGCTGTGAATTTTTTAAAATCGGTCAGGATTAAGAACAAACATGCCTTGTTCTAAAAGCAGTGCTTAAAACATGTGTTTTCGGAAACAGAACTTTCAACGACGAAAAGTAAATATTGTATACGTCATTCATTTTAAGTAAGTCCATGTTTACGTTAAATTAGGCAAATTAAGCAATCTGATTGGCTGAGGAATGTTTCACAGAACACTCTATTCGAGCTAGAGGTATGGTCGGCGTTATATGGTTGGTCGCCTTCGTTGTCTTTTTCCTGGCCTTAGTGAGGTTGATCTTCAACGTGATGCCCGATTTAATGATAACACGGTACATTGTCGCATTTTACCTTCACTGACGTCGTATTCCTCGTCATGATTCTGTTGCGAATGTTGCATGTTAGGGCCCTGTTACACGGTGCAATTTTTCCTGCAACATGCAATGTAATTCTTCTTTTCAGAGATATAAATTTGGAAACTACCAAACTTTTGTCTTTATTACACTCCATGACTCTTCACTAATTTAAATCTCTTAAAAGTAGACTTGCATCGCAAGATGCAAGAAAAATTGCACCGTTTAACATGGCCTTTAGCAACAATCACAATATCCATAATTCGTCAACTGCCTCTTTAAACTTTTCATTGACGAACGGAAGCCTTTACTTCGAAAATAATATACGACAGGATCGATGATTGTGTTTAAAAGTATCAAGGGTGCAGTAAAACAAAATGCACGATAAAACACAACAGGATCTTTCTCTTTGTCGATAGTTACAGTTACAATTGTTGTTGGCAACCAACATGCCCCAAAACTTCCAGCGATCATAAACAACGAACGTAGTGATCTAAACTCATGTGAGGCCGCCTGCAGTTCACCGGTGACAGCAAACGCCTGTTGAGCAATGCGTTTGGCGTGTTTCCTGCCCAAATCGTACATGTACACGCTCAATACAATGGATGACACAATGTAAAATGCAATGATAAACCGAGTTATTTTTAATTCGGGTATCAATCGCTTTGAGAACAAGCTCACTATAGCCTGGACAAACACAATGATGGCGACCAACCATATAACGCCGACCATAGCTCTAGCTCGAACGTAGGTAACAATTCTTGGATACTGTAAAGGTTTTATTGTTGAGATTGAACGGTTCAATGTCAAAAGGAAAATACTTCCGGATGTCGATAAGATAAAAACGCTACTTGCTGGAAAAAAGACGTCAAGTGCGGAGTGATATATCGTGTAGATGGAAAGAGGAGCGATTGCACAGCCTATCAAGGCATCTGCCACAGCTAGACTCAATACAAATAGATTCGCTGGGTTATCAGATAAGCCGTCAGTGAGCAAAATTGACACGATCAAGAGGATATTTAACACGAATCCGAAAAATCCAAATATTACAATAACAGCAGCAAGGCAGATAGTTTCTTCTTCACTTAAGTATTCGGAAAACATTTGATTTGGCATGAAACTGGTGAAATATGTTCAAAATATTTTTAAAGTTTGTCACCTGTAGATATTCCTCCTCTTTCGTGCATGAGAATTCAGTCACATGTTGAACTCTCGGCTTCCCGGCGATATTTATGGACAATTATCGCTTAAGACGCTAATTTATCGTTTGGACAAAATTAGATTCAAGCGCTCTTCTAAATGGGATTCAGCTGCATTCTCTTTTGGATTTTCAATTTTTTTTTGCTGCAGGCTAGTTCACATAGGAAATATTGCGGCTACAAATAGCCACCCGAGAAGAAAAAAAAACAATCAAAATATTGAAGTTGTAAAGATAAGACGTAGTGTATCAATAATTTCAATGAAATGTCACCATTGAAAATTTATGCTTAAATTTGGAACTTATTGCTAGAAATTTCTTGCCCTTAATCGTTTGAGCAAGACATCAAAACGAGTAAGATATTTATAGGCAGAGCTATCAGCGTTACCTTTCAAGCACCAGTAGGGCCAGATTTAATAACATCTGTTTTCAAGGATATTTACATAATAGAGAAATTATTTTTTCGGCAAGATTCATTGATGATCGCTAAAAGTGTTTAATAGTGCTGTATATATAGTGAGTTTGAATTGCATATGCTTATTACCAAAGTGTAAAGACAGTCGATTTTAAAAGAAATTTTTTATGCTGACAAATAATGAATATATAAATTCCCTTCCCCTCCCCAGTCATCACCGAGTCACTGGAGAGGTTCATGATGTATATTTTGCAAATCGAATTTACAAATGAAGTGATGTTGCCTTAGGCTTAGGGCGGGGCTTATTTCGGTACTTCCTTAGGCTTATTTATTTTGAGGTCTGAATTTAGTTTGTAGTTTGATTTAATTAATTTAACACTTTTAACGACTAACAAAAACCTTTACTCCCAAAATAATATACACGACATGCAGGTTCTATAATTGTATTTAAAAGTATCAAGGGTGCAGTAAAACTGAGTACGCGATAAAATAAAACAGGATCGGCCTTTCTATCAATTGCAACAATGAACCGGGTGATCTTCAAATGATAGCGATCAACCAAATAACACCGATTATAGCTGTAGCTCGTCTGAAGGTAACAATGGTGGGATATCTTAATGATTTTACTATAAAAATAAAACGGTTCAATTAAAGCCAAAAGAAAAATGCTTCGGGTGGTCGGTAAGGCAAGAAACTTAATTATTGTTTGGAAAAAATCAAATTCCGTGTTGTACATATCATGAAAGTGCATGGAAAGCGCAAAAGATACGAGGATGAGAGGGCATCAGCACAGGCCAGGCACTATACAAACGACTTAAAAATTGCCGTCCAAAGTTTATTCTCCTAAATTTAACCTCGCTTGTTAAATACTTGTGAAGAAACCCCTTGTCTTTGGCAGGTGGTTTGAATTAAAAGAAAAAAACTATATTTATAATAACCTTAAAATCATTAAGCATATTCGTTTAAGCGGCTTAGTATTTCTTTGTATTTTTCTTCGCAGTTAATTACTGTTTTCGATTTTCTTTCACTTCACCCGCATGAATAATTTGAAACTCGATTTTGCAAAGTAATTTTTTATGACCTTCCTCTTTGGCATACCGCCTCTCGCACTTGAGCCAAGTTATCCGACTAGGTTTTTCTTCAAACTTTGTTTTCCTGAAACAACCTCGCCCGTCTTCCTGAGATTTAATTCTTACTAAATATTTGTCAATAATGGTGTAGTATATCTTCTGAGACCGTATTTAATGGATGCCACGCCCCATGAGGAAATTTAGACATATTGTCTTGAAATTAGATCCTTAAATTTCGATGTAAAACGTTCTTTTTAAAATACAGCACTGTGCAGAAATAACTTAACACAGCGGTTGCGGTTCGGCTACGGTTAGGTCGCGGTTCGGTCGCAGTCGATCGATAGAAACCGCAAGGGAAATAATATACGATCGCGGTTGCCGTTCGCTTTCGAACGGAATGTTATGAAGCTGAGAACAACAACACAATAATCATATCGATAACATCTTAAGAAATGTCTGTCAGACCAAGTTAGGCCGAGGTTAAACCTCCGTCTCTCCACGGTTCGACCTCCGACTGCGATCAGCCGAGGTTCGACCTAGGTTAACCTTGGTTTTTGTTAGGTTATTTGCGCACAGTATGCTGTACGTGGGATATTCGGATAGGTTTATTTGGCTAAATACACTTATTTTGCTTTATGCTCCAAATAGAATTTTAAAACCATGGTTGTGAAAAACAATGCGCAAGATTTTATTGCTTGCAAGATTATTCCATAGAAAATTAAAGAGAAAAATGCTGATGAAAAGGAATATAATCAGTAAATGCATGAATATAGCGTGTTCCTTTGCAATTCTACAACAGTAAGAACTCATGCGCACTATCTTCAAGCATTTTGCTGACTTTCTAAGCATCACAGAACAAAAGATTATCACCAACAAGTTCGCCTGAATTCGTGAGAAGGAAACGCTTGTAGTAAAAAACGAAGAAAAGTTCATTTTGGTAGCACGGAGGCATGCTAAAGTAACACCACTTTGACAAAGAATGGCGGCGTCTCTGAGTTGGCTTTTCAATTAAACAGTCAGCGTAATGATTAAAATGGATTTTTGCAGGTGGTACGTACACAATAGATCTTTCAAAGCAATCTGAGTAATTCGAATAATTATATTAAGAGGAGAGTTTTTATTATGTCGCGTATTTTGGAGGGAAAACGCTCAAAACCTAAAATCTTTTTGGCGTACCACTCAAAATCCATTTATTTTACCGTTATTCTTTAGATTATGTTGTGAACTAAGTTTTGAGCTGTATTTGGTGAATGCAAAACACCAAAGAAAGGAGTTATTATAAAATATAATGCGGCGGCCATCCACAATGTTATAATGTCAACGCCATTATAACTGAATGAATACAAAAGAAGCTTCGATTCAAGTGTCATTTTCCTCTCGGCGTACCCCGGGAAATCTTTTCATTTTCACAATATTTTGAGATTATACAGTAAGCATACTTTGTGGATGCTTTTCAGGTTTGCAACACATTTTTAATGCTGAAAATTTTAGTGCTGTTCCATGAAGATATAACGGAGGTTTTGAGCATATATTACGCGATATAGAAAAATATCTCCTAGCTCTTAAAAACAAAAGTTTTGCTTTTTAATATTCTCAGTATTTTTCTTATTTTTTTGCGTATTGATAATTTTAGGTCGTCCATGCAAATAGGTACGTTAAAATTCTTCCCAGCCGGGCTCTATTACTACTTTGTGCAATTTTATTGTGCAATGATATATTCTAACGACAAATGGATTCCAATTTTGAGAGAAATATAAGACAGTTAAAAATTTGATTTCGCAGTTGTTTAAAACTCAATTAAAACTTCTGAAACATTAAAACGTTTTTTAATCAAGCCGATGTGTAATTACTTACAAATGTACGAAACTCGATCGTGTTAAATTTAGCATTTTAACCAAGAATTTTCTCGTTCACTCGATATATATATTATATATATATATATATATAATATAATATATATATATATATATTATATATATATATATATATATATACACCCATTTGCAAAGACGTTGGCCGCAGATAGATAGATACATAGATACTCGAAGTCTAATTAGAATTGCATATGATTACATTTGCATGGGATTTCAATCATATTACACAACATATGCAATTCTATTTAGATTTCGAGTATCTATCTATATATCTATCTGCGGCCAACGTTTTTGCAAACGGGTATATATATATATATATATATATATATATATATATATATATATATATATATATATATATATATATATATATATATATTTATTAAAAGACTAGCTTTGCTACTCGGAGTTTCACGCTATAAAGCGATCATCAGGCTAATGACAGGTCTAGTTGCTATTCTCTATATATACATCGTGATATAGATAATAGCAACTAGACCTGTCATTAGCCTGATGATCGCTTTATAGCGTGAAACTCCGAGTAGCAAAGCTAGTCTTTTAATAAATAAATATATCTTCGCTCTTCAACCATTGTCAAGTTCTGTGAACTCTTCCATACAGTTAATTCTTTGGATATATATATATATATATTGACAATTTCTGTATAAAGTTTATACGAATTAACCCACAAACTAAAAACGTCTGAAAATTTTATTGCATTTAACCGGAAATCTAGGTAACCATAGCATCTGACAATTGAACAGCATAACCTGTCGGTAGGTTAGGCAAGAGGTTTAAACTTACCTAAAACCTCAAACACTCCTAACAGAACGGTTTTTCACGGCGATATGTAATTACTTTCAAAATATCCTCCATCGTATCTTTTATTATTGCCCTCTTTAATAATAATTATTTATAACTTGTTAAAATATTCGCTATAAAATTTTCTGAACTCTTTGCAATCTTGGTCAAGTTTGTCAACTCACGAAAAAGATTTTCAAACGGGCAATTTTCTTAACAAGAGAGAGTTAGCGAGGCACCCGCGTACAGTGGAGGAACTAGAACGATAATTGTGAGGTGAGTATTCATGTATACACAGTTCTGCCCTACGAATTTATTTATAAGTGCAATAGAAATCCGTTGGGCACAACTGAATATATGAATATCCGGTTTGCAACTTTGAATACCACAGTAAACCGAGTTTTTCGTTGAAAGCAAGAGTGAAGATAAAACTTTAATATACCCTGAAAGTAAGACAGAATCAGCAAAGATTAAACAATAAAAATGTGAAACTCTGGAGACACGGAAGTCCAAGATCCGCCGATCGAACTCGGTAAAAATTACCCAACGGCTCAGTTTATGGCCGCTTGATTCGCCGGTTAGAGGTAGGGCCTAAATTGCGTTCGATTTTCAAAGATATTGAAGTCGGATCTTTCTTCTTTATTTCAAGATAAAAATCTCTTTGCCGCGTTTAAAAATAGGGAAGGAAAGGAAATAGGAAACGTTCAAAATTGATCCATTAAGAGTTTCCTTTCGATTTCGGCTGAAATATAATATTAACGTTCTAACGGATCCTAAGGCTCACATCAGTACGATAGCACACCAGCTCTTACACTATATTTTTGCCCGCTGCCGATCGGTAGGGATGGAGACGGTATCCGAGCGAAACGGTCGGGCTAGGGGTGAAACGGTGTTTCTTTTGAGTTTGCTGTTTTCGGCGCAGATAATAACTCAACGAACCATGCTATTTTAACGGTACCTCCTCCATCCCGTGATCAACTGTCACACGTGAGTCACTGAAGTGAAACCGTGGAATAAACGATACGAACATCAAAGTACACACACACAAAACAAAAAAAATACCTGTAAATGTGGCGATCATTAATGAATTTACCTTTACCCCAAACACCCATTCCACGACCAAAACGGGTGTGAAAAGAACTGTGCTTAATCCTGCAAAAAAACTAACAAAAAAAAACAAACCCCAGCGAGATTAATAAGACGCTTCTCCCGTAGAGTTCACAACATCGCGTGAAGTCGTTAGGGAAAGGGGCGGGATGGGTCACGCAAGCAACTAACAACTCGATCAGGCAAACTGGACTCATATTTGTACTCACCGGAGGGGGCAAGTAGCCGACCGGACAAGCGTCCTAGGACCCGCGACAACGTTCTAACGGATCCTAAGGCTCACATCAGTACGATAGCACACCAGCTCTTACACTATATTTTTGCCCGCTGCCGATCGGTAGGGATGGAGACGGTATCCGAGCGAAACGGTCGGGCTAGGGGTGAAACGGTGTTTCTTTTGAGTTTGCTGTTTTCGGCGCAGATAATAACTCAACGAACCATGCTATTTTAACGGTACCTCCTCCAAGTATGTCTCCAAGCCAGATGAGGGGTTGGAGTTAGGTTACCGTTAACCTTCTCCACCAGTCTCCAACCCTACAGCAGCGGGGCAACGTTGAAAAATGACTGCAGCGATGTGCGAACCTAGCGAAGGTAAGCTTAGCTAGTCCAACGTCCAAGAGCTTGAATTAGATGATCCGGAATCCCAGCCGCAGCGGCGGAAGTAGCAGCCCCAATGCGAAAGCTGTGAGATGAGTAGTTCCCCAATTACGCCGGCTCGCCTCAAGATTTTGCGAAGGAAAAAATTGACTTGTTGAGCAGTTAAGGGGAAGCCATCCGACCACAGGAATAAAGGACCAAGGCCGCTGCCACGCATATCAAGGTACGCCTGAAGCGCGAAGACAGGGCAGAGATGATTGCTTGAAGACCCGATGTACAGGACCAGTCCGACGCCAAGAGGATCAGTCTTAGAAAGCCAGAAAGCACGCAGACCAAAACATAACTGCATCGTAGACGCCAAGATCACCAACCGTCGACGAATGAATAACATCCAATAGATCGCGGGTTATGGGGCAGCGTAACGAGGAAACGCCAGACCGATAACGACGGATGCCCTGAAGCAGACGACGAAACCGTGGTTTCTCTTTCGTGGGATTCGGGAAGCCAAGGTCAATATGATAGGAACGGACAGCAGCTAGGTAAACATTAAAGGAAAAAACTCCGTATTGAGCCGAATAGGGTGGGTAGGTGAACGAAAAGCGCAGAGCAAATTAATCATACGCCGGAGGAACGTGCGACCGGGCGGAACAACTTTCGTAACGTGGTGAAGCGAGCCGATAAAGGATTCTAACTCTCGACGAGTGCACCAAGACTTACGATTCCATTTTTTAAGAAGCTCTACGATGGCCACAAATTTTAGCGGATGGCAACCGAGCAGACTGGGTGAGAGAATTTAGTTCCACACCTAAAAAGACTAACGTAGTAGTAGGACCCTCGCACTTTGACGGATGGAGAGGCAAACCCAAACGGAGGAATAAGCACCTGGCGATGGCTACATTACTAGCGCACTCGGTGGAGTTGCCGGGGCCAAGGGTCAGGAAATCGTCGAGGTAGGAGAAAACGAACGCGATAATTAGCTTTAAGAATCCATTCCACCATTTCGGCGACGGAGTTGAAGATAAATGAGGCGGAACGCAGACCAAACGGAAGAGCCAAATCGACGAAATATGACTCAGGCCACCACATGCCAAATAAGAAACGTTCGTCAGGTCTGAGAGCGATGTTACGGTACGCACATTCTACGTCAAATTTGGCCATAAGAGCACCCGGACCAAGCTGTACAAACGAGCAATGGCATGATCGACGGAGATGTAAGTCAACGAGAAAGGATCCTTGGGGATGCCGTCATTAACGCTATGGCCTTCGGGTGACGACAAATCCTGAATGAGACGCCGTTTACCAGGCTGGCCTTTCTTTGGAATGACCCAAAACGGGCTGCACTGTAGATTAGGAAACGGTGGCGAGGCAAAAGGACCCACGACACGACCATGCGAAATTTCATTTGCCAAATATTTGTCGATAACATCGGGATGTTGCAAGGCCGATTTCATGTTTCGGTGCGATGGTCGTAAAGAGACTAGTGAAGGATCAAAACCCGACGGAAAGCCGTGAGCTATACCATCCAACACGTAGCGAACCATAGCTTGATTGGGATGGTTGATTAATTCCCGATGAAACTCGACGTATTGAAGCGGCGAAACGCGGGAGACCAACGGAAACAGGATGCGGGACTCCGGCAACGGTGGATCTACAGCACGAACGAAAGCACCTACAACGGAGCAGAAAAATAGCAAGAACAGCGAGCGGAAACGAACGGAGCGACCGGTGCGAACGGTACGAACGGTGCGACCAGTGCGATCGGTACGAACGGTGCGACCAGTGCGATCGGTGCGAACGGTACGAACGGAGCGACCAGTGCGAACGGTACGAACGGTGCGACCAATGCGATCGGTACGAACGGTGCGACCAGTGCGATCGGTGCGAATGGTACGAACGGAGCGACCAGTGCGAACGGTACGAACGGTGCAACCAGTGCGATCGGTGCGACCGGTACGAACGGTACGAACGGTGCGAACGGTGCGATCGGTGCGACCAGTGCGATCGGTACGAACGGTGCGACCAGTGCGATCGGTGCGAACGGTACGAACGGAGCGACCAGTGCGAACGGTACGAACGGTGCGACCAGTGCGAACGGTGCGAACGGTACGAACAGTGCGCAACTAAATCACAAGTGAAGCTAGATAACTATTTTAATCAGCAAATTCATAACCGAACACGAATTACAAAAAAAAACTAAAATAGCGCACAGAACAATGTTAACGTCCGGAACAACGGGAACAAACGAACCGACCACTACGTATTAACTAACGACGCGAGGTGTCTGATGATAGACGCTACTTCGCGGGTTGCGAGCGAGATGGTGAACGAGGACAACGTGTAGACTGGTGGGCCACGCTACGACGATGGATTGCAGGACAACCCGGAAAATCACAGGCATGACGGAACCGACACCGGAGGAATTGCGATGAGCACCGACCAGCGTTCCAAGAGTGACAAATAATGGACGACGACGGGGTACCGGACGCTTCAAGGGAGCTGGAGGACGAGGAAAACGAAGTAGATACCCGCGAAGCAGGAGTAGAAGAAAACTCCCGGCGCCGAATATATGAAAATTATACAGCTCCGGGTGGAGTTGTAACCAATCGGTGAGGCGGAGAGCAGCTGCATGGCGACGAAAAGCGCGATCGTACGCGATCCCCCGAGCCAAGATGCTTCTGAGCGGAACGCAAAATAAGTAGCTGGTAGCGAAGCAAATCCGGGGAGCGAGACGGCCAAAAATTCGTCATCACGAGGATATAAACAGAAAAGGCTGGGAGCCAAGTCATAATATCTGTAATTTCCTTAGGGCGCTTTGACGGTCGCAAAACTAATTCGTTATCCCCGATGGTAAACGAAGGAGCGTCATGAACTGAAGTTTCTTCGATAAGAGAAGGCCAACTCGACCAACTTGCCGTTGAAAATTGATGCCATAAGCTTTGGGGATACCGGAGGAAACCAGGCCCGACCACGAAGGGAGAAAAAGCCGATACGGTAAGCGTAGAGAAGCGAGGGGGCGAGGCAATACCACCAGAGGCTAAAAACACCCGGCGAAACAAACCCCATCCCGGGGCCCGGGGACGTAGACGAAGAAAACAAATATGGCGTACCTGAAGGGACAGACTATCAGCTAAATCCCGAAACTTTACAGTTGACGCCATCTTGAATTTAGCCACGGAGAGGCGTGGATACTAGTAAGTTTACTTCCTCTTTTCAACGTGTAGGCAAATATATTTATTAAAAATAAACCTGTCCCTCACCGTAAACTCTAAAACTAACCAGAAGGTATTGTAAATTCTATTATTTCAATATTGAAAAAGGTTTAAAAAAATTCCAAAAAATTGTGAAAATAAAAAAGACCATACCAGGGATCGAACCGGGATATTCCGCACACAGGGAAAGCTCATTACCTTTTGACCACTTGAACGCTGCTAAAATTTTCCGTATTTTAGCTGTATTTATATTGTTCACAAACGAAAAATAGATCAAACAGACGTGGTTACAAAGCTAAAGTGTAAAGTTTCGGGATTTAGCTGCTATTTTGGATGACTCGATGGCCAAGTAGAAGCAACACTGACGATTTGTTGATTTGCAATAGCCGGCGATGGAACACGAGTTGGGAATAATGGTGAAGCAATATGCTGGTGTAAACTTGGCTGAAATTGCCGAGATGGCGACGAGCGAACGGCAAGGGGAGCCGTAGCGATCAACTGCGATGCCACTGTTGAAGTTGTAACAGCAGACACGACTGGTGAGCTAGTTAGCGTTAAACTCAAAGCAACTCCTTGAAGAGACATATTTTCCTGAGCCATTATAGCGAAATGATTTTGTTGGACAAGGTTGTGACGGCATCGATTCACGCAAGCAACTAACAACTCGATCAGGCAAACTGGGCTCATATTTGTACTCACCGGAGGGGGCAAGTAGCCGACCGGACAAGCGTCCTAGGACCCGCGACACTACGATACGAAGACCCGTATAACATTAACTTCCTTTATTATTTAATAATAAATACATTTATTTTTTATTCTTTTGTAATGAATTGCCATCCACCTATGAGACAGTCGTATGCAAATCATGCACTCAAAGAATTCCTGGTTGGGTCAAAAACTGTACGCGGGGGCGATTCGATTTATCAGCTGTTAATTTTTTGAAATCGATCGGAATAAGAACAAACGTGCCATGTTCTAAAAGAAGTGCTTAAAACATATGTTTTCGAAAACAGAACTTTCAACGACGAAAAGTAAATCTTGTATACGTCATTCACCTTAAGTAAGTCAATGTTTACGTTTAATTAATTAAGTAAGCAATCTGATTGGCTGAGGAATGTTTCAGCCTTAAAGCCTGTCGCCCACGATAGGTATAGACCTTTTTTATAATGACGTCAAACGCGAAAAGTCTGATGTAACACGAATATTGATTGCTGCTTTTTGTCTCTTCAACATTTCCACATTTTTCGAAAGGAAACATTATTCGAATCGTCCACGTATATAGCAATAATTACGAATCCACTTTACCACTTTCGGATAAAACAGACTTGATATAGACGCACGGATCTGCAGCGCTCTTCTTATAACCGTTAGCGAGTAGATAACCATCGATGGAATTATGCCAGCATCTTGCAGCTTGTTTAAAACAATGATGCTTTTCTTTATTTGCATACATAATCTGGCCAATCCTCATCAGTGAAACCATTTGGCTGCTTAAAATAGATGTTTTCTTCCAATTCCCCTTGTAGGAAAGCGGTCTTCACGCCCATCTGGTGAATTTCCCACTCACACACATTCGCGACTGCAAGCAATGATCTGATTGGATCGTAACGAGCAACAGGAGTAAAGACTTCTTCATAATCAGTTCCTTCTGATTGACAATACCATTGTGCAACTAATCACTAACAACAGCGAAGTTGTTACTCGAAGCACATTATATTTTCGTCACAAAAACCTTCTTCCTCAATGCGCGCTTGCGAAAGAGACCCGAATCCCGGTATCGTGAAAGACCAGAAAAAGCTTCGTCATCACCTTCATGGCTGCTATTTATAACGTCGATATTTGAACATGTTCTTCTATTTCCGTTGTGAAAGAGATCTGTTTACTCGAACTTGACTCATGAGAAATCTTGCAATAATTATTTGACTTTAAACGCACAAGTCTTGTAGTTCTTTTCCCTTTGTTGACTGCGTATTAACACGAATTTTACATGCCTTAATCGCTTGCAAAAATCCGCCATTTTGGCAAACTTCTATATTTAGAATTTATAATACACAACAAGAACAATAACCTGTTCCCAGTACAGCAAACAGCGACCGCGTTAGATGGCTCAGATGGTCATCCCATGTCACATATATCCGATATTCTAAAACTTAGAATTCTCAATATATGTGTGATTTAGAACATGCGGGACGGGTTGGTTGCAGTTGAGAGCTCTGGACTGCGGAATGCCCACGAGTTCGTTAGCTCACCTGATAGCTCTCGTGTGCGACGGGCTTTATTCCTTTACCCTGCTTGTGATTCTCTCGTCTCTCAATATGTTGCTTTTTTATCGATTTGCAATAATTTAATGGCTATGGTAACATTATTTGCCATTATTTTGGCCTGGCTAGGATATGCTTTGCAGAGAATTTTTTCTGTATTTAAATTATAAAATGGCTTGTACAACTCTCAACTTCGTGATCTAGTTTACAAATTAAATGTTTAATTTCTATGCTGGCTACAAACAATAAATTTCTAATTTCTATAAATTTCTCTACAGATAGACAACTGTATTTTTGTATTGTGTTTGAAAAAGGCAATAACTTCACGGTTAGAAAATTAAACGCGTTATTACTATATCTTCATTTCGGAAACATACAGAAAACTGTTAAATAAATTTATAAAATAAACAAACTTTGAGGGCATAACGAGGTTTGGAAGTTAGGGTGGATTTCAGCACAGTTAATAGAATGTACATGGTTTGGAGAGCAAATAAAACCACAATAGAACTCATTAACTATGTTGAGGTAGATTTATGCAAAAAATTGTTCCTTTCTCATCACATGTCTATTGTACTTTGCACAGATAAACCAATAGCAATCTTTTAATTAACATATTATTCAAGTCATGGCTGAGGAGCTGAGCAAGACGAATGCCATTGGTAAATTTGGCTAAAATACAATAGACACGTGACGAGAAAGGAACCATTTTTTGCATTAACCTGAACAATAACATACTTAATGAGTTGTATTGTACTTTTATTTAGTCTCCAAACCATGTACATTCTATTAACTGTGATTTCAGTCAACTAGCAGAGAAAGAGTTCCCAGTCAACAGCAAAAATAAATTAGTTCAGTTTGACCACAGTTAACAGAATGTACATGGTTTGGAGACTAAATAAAAGTACAATACAACTCATTAACTATGTTATTGTTCAGGTTAATGCAAAAAATGGTTCCTTTCTCGTCACGTGTCTATTGTATTTTAGCCAAATTTACCAATTGCATTCGCCTGCTCAGCTCCTCAGCCATGACTTGAATAATATGTTAATTAAAAGATTGCTATTGGTTTATCTGTGCAAAGTACAATAGACATGTGATGAGAAAAGAACATTTTTTTGCATAAATCTACCTCAACATAGTTAATGATTTCTATTGTGGTTTTATGTGCCCTCCAAACCATGTATATTTTTTTAACTGTGGTTTGACTGACCACATTTCAAAAGAAAACATGCAAATATTTTGCTAGCGAACCAATTTTTTGGAAAGTGGAAATCCAGCCTTAATGTAGAAAGTCGAATGCTAAATCGTGCTCATTCAGGTTCATTCTCGACGAATGATTCTTGTTAATTATTAATCAAAGATGGCAGAGATCTTCATTACGTTTAACCAAGCGCTTATCTAATATAAGCGCGACTATTTTATTAAAGTTAAGATCGTTGTGCAAATAATTATACAGCCTGACATCCTCCCGAACTGGACTGATGGATAAAAATCTGTTGGCAATTCTCAGTGGCGGATCTGGGGGTTTGCAGAATAAATTACAGAGCTTCGTTTTAAATTCAAAACACCTTAATAACAACGCTCTTGGTTATAGATTTGTAAACAACATTTTTACATTGAAATCTGCCAATGCGATTTCGATTTTAAGCTGTAGTAATTTATTCTGCACACCCCTAGATCCGCCACTGCCAATTCTTATAGTTACTCGTTTTCTTCATAATAGTTTTCCATGACAGGGCGTGTTCTGTATACTGGAGAAGTGACAGTATCTGGTGTGGAGTTCAATTCTGTCTTAAATTGCATTTGATGTTTTTTGGTGCACCTCATGCTAAAGACTACACGATTATTATCGGCTTTAGATTCATAATGCTGCCATAATGATTTTTTGGTTCATTTATTTTATTGAAAGTTTTCAAGGTTTAAAATAAAAAAATTGAATAGCCACATTGTAATTAAGTGCCTTAATGTCTTAGCAAAAAAAAATATATTGAAAAATTAAATTTAAATATGACTCTCTTGACGAAGAAAATTTGTATTTAGTTGAAACGCCAAATTTTTGTACATCGTCGCACAATTGTTAAGCCAAATTTAAAAGCTTACAGGTTCATCGACGCCAACGGAAGAAAATATTCCAATCGAAAAGAATGTGTACCACCTTTGGCAGGGCCGAAACTAGAACGACAATTGGGGAGTGTTTTTTTATATATTTAGTTCTGCCAGACGGATTTTTTTGTAAGCTATTTCATTTACAAAAGAAATCTGTCGGGCAGTCTGACTATATGAATTAATCCCCCTTCCCTCAATTATCGTTCTAGTTTCGTCCCTGACTTTTGGTTGAAGTCATAAATACGGTCTTGAAGGAAAGCAGACGAAAAAAAAAGTTTGAATTACATGACCTTACCAATATCCAGCAATAAAAGTAAGAATTACAGCGGTCGTAAGGCACACACAAATCCATACAAGGACCACAATCATCAGATTCCTGACGACATTAACGTCATCTTTTTTTACTGTATTGAACGCTTATAATAAAAGAAATAAGGTTAGTTAGTTATATTGCTGCAAATATTTTACGAAACTAGTATCAAAGTCTTGTACGAAAAGAAGTTAATATGTAAAGAAATGGCTCGTTTACAACGTTCAATGATTACGCATGCTAACAGCTTGATGAAAATACATATAATGGCGTGCAAAATGATGCGTGCTTGTGATTATTCTTGATGTACAACACTATATAAAAATTATGTTACCGATCTCCACATGCAAAGAATAGTTCGCTAGCGAAATATTTGCAGTTGTATACAAATATTCTTTTGAAATGTATTAATTAGCTAATTTTTACTTATTCTGTCAAAATTCAGTAAAAATAAGCAAATTTAAACAAGCCAAGCATGTATGTATATATTTATCATCCTTTTAGTTGGAATTCTGCTGTTTAACACATTATAATATTAACACAATTTTCAGACAGAAGAGAAGGCCGTGTAAGTATAAGATTTACACTTACATGATAAACAATCAGTGCCATTCTTGCGAAAAAATCCCTCAACACAGGCACAGTAATAACTGGTATTTGTGTTGATACATCTTGTGTTGTTCCCACAAACAGGTACATGGATATTTGCTAAAGAGCACTCGTCGTAATCTGAACGGACAAAGAAAATATTGTGTATAAAATGCTGCAAGCTGTTGAGTTGATTTCATACCCAATAAATGGTCTACAATTTATTATACATGCATTTTTTATGGATGCTTTTGGAGCAATAACTTTGCAGTTAAAGCAATATCTTTTCTTTGCCCAAGTTTAAGTACTAAAAATCGCTCTCATGCTATATCATAGACAATTATTGACGTATTAAAGCTCATTTTCTGGTGATTTAAAGTTCATCACCCCTGTATAAGAAACAAGAAGGAGTTTTGTTTTAAACTCAATCGGCACGATTTGTTTACTTTTCATGCAAAGCCAATCAGAATTGCTATATTTTAAATACTTCATGTGGCGAATAGTGTATCTTTGTACAGGAAGTAATCAAGATTTGTGCAATGGGTTTGGTTTACTGAAATTGGTTAACTGATTGATAAACTTGCTAATTGGTCTAAAAGGAAATTCCCCCTTGTTTATATAAGGTAGTTAAGTCACAGTTGAATACCCTCTATGTAATAGAGACCAGTGGCGTAGCCAGCCTGACGATTTTGTCCCGTTGCGTAAATTTCGAGTTATTTATGATTATTCATGTCTTTAGAAATCTATTGTTTTCACTGTCAGTGAATACCAAAATATTAGAATAGCGGGACAAATCGACAGGCTGGCTACGCTACTGATTGGAATTGCAGCTAACCTTTAAACGTAAAAAACTCTGCTATTTGAGGTTGCAATTGCGCGAGAGTTGTCTTCTCGCTAATCTTGAGGTCACTGCCAAGAAATGCGCCTCTGTTTGAAATATTCAATGCCATCGACATTTCCTGTTGTAATTTTTCACTACTCAGTCCTGTTGCGCTGTTGAATCCGGCAACGTAGTCTATACCAACAGATCCATTGCTGCAATGACAATGTATTAGACAAAGAATTAAACAAAGGCTAAAAAATGGAAGCATTCCGTAATTGAAGCCATCCGTACGCACGGTTGAGAAATATCTACTACCATTTCCATTCCTACATGTTTTCCTTAAGTTTTAAATTACAATTTTTGCATTATTTCTTCACATTAAGACCCTGTCTACACTAGTGCGTTTTCGTTTGAAAACGCATACATTTCGATGCGTTTAGGCCTTCCGTTCACACTAATACGCTCGAATACGCTCAGCGTATTCACCGAAAACGCATCGATTTGAATACGCTGTTGAAAGTGAATACAAATGAAAACGCATACATATCGTATTAGTGTGAACACTTGAATACGATACTTTTGAAAACGATTACATCACACGCATCGATTGCCACCAGTGATTGCCACTCTTAAGTCAGTTATCCGCGGCATAATTCTAACCAAACATGGCGGACGAGCACGATATGGAGTTTCTCATGCTTCTAGCAAACATAATTTTTTGTTTGTAGTTAAATGTTGCGTTGTATAACGCCATGATGGCTTCACACCGAAGACAAATAGCTGTCTCACGAACATACATTTTATCTGGGCCTCTCCAGGTCCAATCGAGCAAAAAATCGGTCTTGCAGACCAACTAGAAGATTTAGGTATTTAGGGATAAAAATTATAAAGGAAGTGTGTACTGCCGAGCATGCGCAAATTACCGTTTAACGTCAGACTACGATCCGATCATCGTATTCAAGCGTTTTAGTGTGAACAGTCGAATACGCTACGAAAACGGTAGTGTGAACGCGAATCGATCGAAGCGTTTTCGGTCTTGCGAAACCGCATACAAACGAAAACGCACTAGTGTAGACAGGCCCTAAAACCAAGGAACTGTTCACATGATCCCGGTTACCAGAAATTTAACGAAGCGTGAGATCATTTTCAGATACTCAATAACTATAAACATATCTTAATTTATCTCAATCACATGCTACTATTAGGATGACTACCAGAATCATGTTATTTGCTCATTTTTATTCTTCAAAGTCATAATTTTACTTCTCATTAAATCTCGGGTAACCGAGCTCATGCAAACAGAAAATGATACAAAACTGCATTGAACTGAAGCGTGTCGGCCCTAGACAATCTGGTAAAAAAAAAACTATAATGACTTTGAAACACAGGAATACGCCAATGTAGCTATGAGGCAGATACTAAAGTATGGTATAGTATGGCCTTAGTATCCAGGCAGATACTAAATGCTGGAAATGTCGAAGTCGTGTATTTTGAAAAGAGAAATTTCTTTCAGGAAACTAAAATGCTAATATTTGGAAGGCCTATAGGCAAACTTTGATGACGAATTCCCACAGATCAAAACGTCGAGATTTTTTTAATGCTTTATGCAGCATCTTAATACGGTATGAAAGAAAAGTATCAAACTTTTCTTTACTTTCTTTAGGTTCAGAGGTTAAAGTGAATAACTTAAATTGAATTTCCGCGTACTAAGAGTAGAAAGCACTCTCAAGCGTAATGCCTTGTTTCCTTTGAAACGCGCCAGTGTCGTGAACATGTCAGGGTTGATTCCATAGAGATTATAAAAAACACTAGAGGAGGCATTGGTATCGGAAATATCAGTCAACAAAGGGAGCGCGATAATGGAGGGCAAATTCAAGTCCCTGATGCTAAGCCAAGCGCTGATTGGCTAGATCAATGCCTCCTTAGCAACCATGTTAGCAACAATTCTAAAAAAATTATATTCGTTATTTTGGGCCGCTTTGCTGGTTTTTTAAGGAAAAACAGTGCTTTTTGAAACTGGTTTTACTAATTTAGACATTCTGAAACGATATTTTAGGCAAAAACATTTAGAAATAAAAAAAACTCGTTAAAAACGACTTATTTTGGCCTCGGACATCGTGAATGAGTGAACATCCGGGACTTGGATTTGCCCCCAATTAGCGCGCTCCCCAATTTCTCCTCGATGACTACTCTAATGTTATTTATAATCTCTATGGTTGCTTCTGTGTGTGCAGCCAACAATGACCGATTTGAATAAAAAAAGAAAGACAAATTTACGTCCTGAGTCTCCTGACTATTTCTCATTGGTGAAAAATGAAGATAATTTATTCACGACAATTTCAGGTGAACCTGGCTTGAGAGAGTCCAGTGACAGAAAAACTGGAATCACAACGTGCTCGTGTTGTCGAATAAAATGAATAAATAAAAATAATGTAAATAATTATGAAAATGTTAGGACTCACAATATTCGTGTAACGAAGGCTCCTTGGAATGTAAAGCGTAGTGTAGACGTCCTCATGAAAACACGTGTTAACTAAATTTAATATTCACTTTGTGAGTTACATGGTAAGTGAACGCAAATTATTTTTTGTTAAATAGTCACAGTAGCGTTATCCCAACGGTCGGGGGCCGGTTGTTCGAAAGACGTTTAGCTTAAATGGTGGATGAGCCAAAATTTATTGTATCTCATTCTTCTTGTGAGTGACTGAACCTGTATTTTATGCCTTGAATAATTTTGTGCTTCCATTGAAAATTTGCGGGTTTTGTACGTTATAATTATGCGCATACAACGCGAGTCGAATCTGGAAACTAGCAAATGTTTCGAATTTGTGATTGGCTAATTCTAAAATTTTGTTTCCCGTCAGCATAACTTAGCACTTTTTTAGAATATTTCAAACTTGGATCATCTTGAAAATCTGCAGAAAATTGACTCGTATAAAGCTGATTAAAAGGGGATTTAAAAGATGCTTTGGCAGAGAAAAAAGATTCAAATGGGTGGAAAAAAGGTACAAATTCGAATGGGTATAATATTTGTATTTTAAAGCATGAAAATTGGAAATTTAAGGTGGCTCGATACACTTTTATTATAGGAAGTCCTGGTTTCTAGAGTAGTGCGATCGCGCGGGACGTGCTACGTGTTTTTTGCGGGAACTTTGTCGCACGCCAGAGTTGCAAAAAAGCTGCGGGTACGCGGGTGACATCCGGAGGAAGGTTTGCTTTGAATGAAGTTTGTGAGGAAGGTTCAAAGTTGAACACTCTAATTGATCACATGCATGTACCAAAAAACCAAATATTTCGTTATGTTGGCTGCCATTTGACTCAGTGTCGTAACGTAATTTTGAGGAAAGTTTTCAAAACTTGAAATCCTACCGGAGGAAGGTTGAACTCTTTTTGCAACTCTGTCGCACGCGTGTTTTAAATGCCAATGGCTCGCGGGAAATTTAAAAAACAAAAATAAACAAAATGAAATCCTTTATACGGCTTTTCCGTCCTCTTCCTGTCAGTTTTTATTCTCTTTGTAATATTAAATATAATCGAAGTTTTTTGGTGATACTTAATTCTATTAGAACGAAAGGTTTATCAACTCTTCAGGAGCTTTTTAGTGAATCAGTACGCCAATTTTCCTCAGTATAAACAACATCGTAAACAACATTTGTAAACAAATTTTCGCTGAAGTGTTAAAACATTTTGTAGGCTGGACTTTTATAGCTGAATTCGATCGTTCGAGCTAGTTGTACTATATAGGTAGAGAATATTATTTATTCCACTCGAAGGCGATTATACAATATAGTTACGAGAACGAATGCTTTCACTACTTTTGAACAAAAACCAATGTTAATTGCTTTACATAGGCCCGGACATTTTGCATGCATTTATTTCTAGTTGGTACCTGTATTCATGTGAAAATAAATTCGTACCTCCTCAATGAATTCTTTCTCAAATTCGAAGAACTCCAAGCTTGTCAAATCATTGTAAGCCAGGATGAAATTACGATTTATAATCCGCATTCGACCTTGAATAGACGCTGCGATGTCTAGTAAAGATTCAGAAATAAAAAACGTAGCATATTTAAGGATGCAGTAAAGACAGTTACTTGTGTACAATCATGTAATTCGTCTAAGTTTTTTTTTATATAACTTCGAAACTTCAAAAATCGAGCACGCCGGTCATTGTCTACAACAATGGACCCAATGCTTACATCCTGACCATCTTCCATAAAAACGAAATTTCTGTATAGGAGACTGCAGATGTTCGGGCTTAGATAGTGGGGAAATTTAGCACGAGGACGTGCATGAGCGTCAAAGACGACGTGAAAATGACATGTCCGTATGTATAGTCCCACGACGTCATTTATTCGCCATTTTAACGTAGTTTTTGACGTTCACGTCCTCGTTTTAAATTTCCCTAATATTTTCGATGGGACAGAGAATGAATTGGCAAAAAATACCCTAGCCATGAGTGCCAATCGCCCGGCTTATCACTGATATTAGCAGAAATACCGCGACTCTTGGTAGAATTCAATAAAAACATGCCCAATTTTTCAAATTTAAACAAGACGCCGTTCTGGCGTTAACTCCGGCGCACGTGCCAGTCTTCAATATAGAGCTTCTGAACATAAACAATACAGTTCGCGTATTGTTTCGCATACATATTCGCATTTAGATGCCTTGCGAACCTAAATGTTCGATCGCGAAATTCAGAAGAACATCGCAGTATAGAAGTTCAATTGTTCAAAAATGTAAATAAACCGCATGATACATTCGCTTCGTCTTACACTTTGCCTTTGGAATTCGCGCTTATATAGTTGTATTAAATCTTCGATCCTGTGCAAACTACGCGACGTGTCAACGCGCCCATACACGACCACATCATCTTGTTAAACGGCAAAATAGCAGCGATATTATTAAAATAGGACCGGGTCTACATGTATTAAATATATTCTTACCCCAATTCAATCTAAACGTAATCGAACAGCATGAAAAGAACGGTTTATTTGTTCCTCTTGGAGGAATTGCCGTATCATGCGAGCGAAATCGAATCGCGCATTGGAAAATTAGCCAAAGCTGTGCACCACAAGTCTTGGGAGATAAGACTGGGACGTAGATAAATACGGTCACATACTTGTTTTAAATACTAGTATATTTCGCGCCATTACAGACTTGCGACGACGAAAAATAATAAAAAAAAAAAAAAAAAAAAAAAAACAAAAACAAAACAAAACCGGGGCGAATTTTCAACTCCGTCGCTGACGCCGGAGTAAAAAATTATCATTGTGAGATAACAATCATTGATTACCGAAAAATAAGGAGGCCAGAAAAATATTTCGAAAGGTTTTTTTCCTGTTAAGATCGATGGTTTTCCTCGGTATAAAACCACGGAATAGCTATCCGGAAACATATTATTATACAGTGTACATACATACCAACACATTTGTCATTAACAAACTGTTCTTTCGGACTTGTGCAGCGACACTTGTATGCTCCTGGATAATTGATACACGTTTGACCTTTATTGGTACACTTGGTTGGAGGATCAGAACACTCATTTATATCTAGAGAAATAAAACTTGATAATTAGTTCCAATCATTGAGAATATGATAAATTCATAAATCTTTATTTTTATAATGAAGAATACATAAAATGGTATTGAAGAAACTACTTTTTCCAGATATGTTATGTCAGTGACGGCCATCTTGGTTTTTGGTTTGGATGTGTTCATAGCAACTTATGGATTCAGTTAATATAATTCAAAGCCAAACCTTCATGCAGTTACATTTAGTCACTGCTAGTGCTACGTTTAGTTAACAATGCCATATTCAGTTAAGATTGTCTCTTTTTTAAACTCGTGTATAAACATACCTGACAGGGCCGAGACTACGACGATAATTGTTTATTCACATATTCAGTTCTGCCGCACGGATTTCTCTTTTTTAAGATATTGCACTTACAAAATGAATCCGTCGAGCAGAACAGAATAAATGTAATAAACAACATCCCCCCCAATTATTGTTCTAATTTCGGAACTAATACCAGAACATATAATTTTAAGTTATTAGTCCAAAGGCAATTGTTAGTAGCTGTAAGATACTACATACATGCCCACCTTCACAAAACTTTCCGTTGCCGGTATACCCAGAATTACATGTGCATTGAAAAGAACCTATTATATTTCCACATGTGGCAGCAGAATGACAAGACCCACTGTACTCCAAACACTCATCGACGTCTAGAAATAATAAGAAAATACCTAATTTGTAAATATCTATAATAAGCTACGGTCTCAACATAACCTAGATCTATTTTGAGAATAGCTTAACTTCCATTCTAATAAATGGGCTTTTCACCCTGGTAATTTATTACAAGACCTGATAGGACAAAATACATTCTACGAAGTGGTAGGAAATAAAACGTTGTAGCTAATTGCTGAACAATGGAGTCTTTCCCCAGTATTGTATTTTTTACAAAGGTTCACAGGCACGTTGACTTAAAAAATCGGGTATATGCCAGTTCACAAAAGGCACGCTCGGTTAAAGCACGTACTTTCATGTTTCATTTAAATAGTTCGTGATGAAAATGAATGGCAATAATTCTAAAATCAACTGTACTAAAACGCAATTCATGTAGTCGACGCCTGATTCCAGGTGTGCTAGACAATGACACATACTGCAATCCGCAATTAAAAGTTCAATTTTTAGCCTACATCAAAAACAGTGAACTGACCTTTACAATAAGTTCCATTTCCAGTGAAACCGATACTACATATGCAGTTAAAAGAGCCGTCATTATCAGTGCATGTTGCATTGCTGTGACAATTGTGATTCCCTTCTGCACATTCGTCAATATCTAAAACATTGAACCGCCAGCGAAGGCTCACTCGTCAAAAACCACGCTCGTTCAATAATAATGCATGTGTTTATAGTGACAAGACAAATAGTAATTTGAAAATCAGAAGATTAGGGACTTAGGGTTGTTAGCTGCATGGTCAAGGTATGGCTGGTGCAATAATACACGAATGAGAATAGATTCTAACATACCCTCGCAATAAGATCCATTTCCACGGTATCCCAAATTACAAGCACAATGGAAAGATCCTATGATATTTGTACATGTCGCGCTTCCATGGCAAACACTTTCGCTTTCAGAACACTCGTCCACATCTTAAAATTAGTGTAACTTAATTATTTTATAAACATGGTGGCAGCGCACCACTCCATTATTCTTTCATTCTTAAAAGGCAAAATGGAAGTGTACCGATAAGCAGTGGACTGTTTGAATCATAATTCACTAACCTTTACAGTGAGTTCCATTTCCTGTGAATCCAGAATCACAAATACAGTGAAACGAGCCATCATTATTTATGCACGTTGCATTATCGTGGCAATTGTGATCCTCATGAACACATTCATTCTTATCTAAAAAGGTGGTTCGCTTTACTTTTACCGTCCAAATCTCAACCGGGTTAAATAGTACTTTAATATAGTCATTGCGTTAAAATCGTGGTATGTGTGAAAAAAAAAACCTTGGCAATTAGTTCCATTTCCATGATACCCTGTCTTGCAAAAACACTTGAAAGAGCCATGATAATTAATGCAAATAGCATTTTTATGGCAATTGTGAGTTCTTCTATCACATTCGTCAATATCTTAAACGTAATTTGAATTACACCTTTAGTGTACAGATCATTGGTCTGGTATTTATGATGTGATAATTTGGTTAACAATTTCTTAGCTGCTTTTGAGGTCACGTCATCACATGTTATAATGTTAGCTACCTACCCATACAACCGGTATGATTTTTTTCAAACCCAGAATGGCAAACACAATCGTAGCTTGTGTCTGTGTTTATGCACGTTGCATTGAAACCACAGTCTGGCGTATGGATTTTATTTTGTGGATTGCATTCATCATAATCTGACATGTAAAAGAAAAAGAAATCAATGTATCCTGCCTGGTGTCCTAAAAACAGTACTCCTGTTTGATTGATAAGAACTTTGTAACCAGCGTTGCACTAAAATAAACTTAATTATATTGTATTATATAATAGGAACGTTAACTTAGATTTTGGTTTATTACAATTTTATTTTACCTAAAAATTCACGGAGATATTGGCGTTCAAAGTTAATAGCATTTTTATAATTATAGACATGTCCAAATTTTCCTCAGAAATGCAACGATCAATGCCGGAGTGCTTTTTTTGTACAGTAATTTTCTGATTTAAATTTTCGTGCAATACCACAAAAGCGTTTTACCTTTGTCAAACTTTCTCAAACTTTTTACTATTATTTAGGGAAAATGGCGATGTCATTACCGGTGTATTTGTAATATTGGTGATTTAATACGAACAACATTAATATTTACCTATTCACGCATTTTACCTTTAACAGTGAAAAGGCTTTTCACTTGAGTAATATTTGTGCTCTTGCTAATTTGAAGGTTTTTCCCAAGAAACGTGCCACTTCCTGTAACGTTGAAAGAACTGGCCAACTCTTCCCGAACATTTTCATTGTTTATTCCTTTTGTATCATTGAATGTTGCCAGATAATCGAAGCCAACGGAACCCGGACTTTGTGAATAAAAAAAACAACTTGACAATGCGATTCATATATATTGTTTTTTACAAACCTCTTTTCAACCTATTTCATTTTTAACTTAATAAGAATTGATAAAATTTAGCATGCAATCCTTCGAAATATTTAGACTTCTTCTCTTAATTGGTTATGCTCAAGATCAGCACTCAAAATTGGTGAAATCCAGATAATTAGAAACGTACATTTTACTCTTTAATTCAGTTTTCATTGTTTTATACGATGTAAATGACATTCTTACACACCATTAGGAAAACTACACCTGATTAACATAATTCGCGCAAACGCTAACGCCGGAAATGCACCATACGTGTTGACTTTAAGGAAAATAATAAAGAAAAGTTTGAGAAAGATGAACACTTACAATAATCGTAAAATTATGATTTCCTGGAAGATAAAACGTAGCTTCTCTGTCCTTGTGTACAAATTTGTCAGCTAAATAATTAATATCAAGTACAGTATCAAGCATCAAAGCTAACCTAAGGAAACACGTACATGGCATATATTTAACAATTATTCGCCAATTATTCAGCAATATTCATCGAGCCAGATGTGAATATAATTGTTTTAGTATAATTACAAAGGTGATTTTTTGAAAAATCAAATCTGTTGTAAAAAATACATGTTTTACAAACGTCAACAAATATCTCCATCGTTTCACAGTGATTCAAGTAAAACATTTTTTGCAAAATAAAGTTGAAAAGCGTTCTACATAGTAGTTTTTACTTTGAAAATAATTTTATGCCTAATTATTTCACATCTTTTATATGTATATTATTTTTGTCAAAATAACGCATTCCTTCATCTTTCACTTTGACAAAGACAACTCGCCGCCATTTCAAAAAATCCGCTTAGGTGATTATCGCGGAATAATCCGAGGTCTCTCGACCAATCAGAGGCAAGTGATTTCAATAATCACTTTTGCGATATTATATTCATATGATATTATAGCTGTATCTTAAAATTAGGTCTTAAAATTTTAGGCCCAATATTTATAATGGGACAATCGCTTCAGGTAGTACAGTAGCTTCAAGGTAATAGTGCGTGCCTAACATTATCACATTATTTATTCAAAACGTAAACGTCTTGCGTACCTGGATGATTAATTCTTGAGTAAAATCATAGTATTTCCTGCTTTGCTGATTATCGTAGGACGAATCGTATTTGAGATTTATAATTCGAAATTGACCTTCAATTGAAGCCTGAATATCTAAAAATAATACAAGGTTAGTTTCATACGAAATAAGTTTAGATTTACACGTTTAATTGCAACGCGATGATTTTTATTGTAGCACGTAGTATATAGTTGGCAAATGGCAATTCTAATTACATAGTAGATATGATTATAGTATCGTTATAACAGCGCACAATAGTCAAAGATTTGCCTATTTTCTGAGATGTCATTATTGGAACTGCATGATGGATGCTTCAGGAAATGAAAATAAATGCTCACACATCCCCATAAGTCTGTGGCAATGTCGTCAATATGCGTTGGTTTATCTGCAGTAGCGGTGAACACAGAGGCGAAATATTTTGTGCAACCCACTCAACTCCGGTGAATAATGATATAGCAAATGGCTGATGTTATAAACGACATTAAATCATTGAAGACCTACCGACACATTCGCCATCGATAATTTGTTGTCTTGGACTAATGCAGTGGCAACGATAGGCTCCTGGAAAATTGGTACACGATTGACCAGCACCTGTACATCTCTGTGATGGTCCAGTACATTCATCAATGTCGTCTGCAGAAAGAGAAACAAGATGTCCAATGATTTTTCATGTGGTATAGAATATGTTAAAACTTGATTGCCAAAAGAGGAATGTAGCGAGTAGGCATATTCGGCCAAACTATATATTGAAATTTTGTAACGCATAACAATTTTGTAAATATAACCCTGCAACTGAAAGTTTGTTCCTATACGTCATACATGTCAATGATTCGTTATTTTCTTCGTAATATTATATAAACGCTGTTTTGTCGGAACCAAGACGACCGGTTAGCACAATTTTAGATTAAGCACATGTCCAAGGAAAACTCGCAAATCGTATTATAAATTATATTAAACAATTCGATCTAGAATAAGAACAAATTAATACAAAGAATATTAATAAAAACATGCATATATAGTTCCGATCAAGTTCGCACGTGTGATCTAAATTACCCCTAATAATATTACATAAACAACAATTTAAATTCAATAGCTTACTTCTGTGGCGAGGTCCTCTAAGCATATACTTAATAATGGCGCAGGTTAGCTCGTCGTAGTCTCTCAAACAGATACTTCACATACATACATACATTTACACATTTTCCGTCTCGCTTGCTCTATTTTCCTATCTCACTAATTATGTGCTGGTGTTAAATGTTAATACATGCCCTATATGACGTCATGGTCAAAGTTCATGTCAAGCCTGCTCACATGTCCATCATGCCTAGAGAAGCTAGCGCTGTTGATCCAAACGCTCTATTCTTTGCTGACTTGTAATTAAATAGAACAAAGCATTATAATGCACAATACAAAACATCATACTAACCACATTCGGTTCCACTTCCCATATATCCCTCATTACAAGTACACTCATATGATCCGATATTATTCTCACAGGCAGCATTTGAAGAACAATAATTTTCGCCAGTACATTCATTAACGTCTTAAAATAGGATCACACAACTTATGGGTATAACGATCGACTGCTACGACTAACAAATGGACTATCAACAAAACCATTAGAGGAAATTAAACCAATCAATAACAGTATGTGCCTAAAATAACTAACAGAAAATCATGGCTTAAACAGGTAAAAAACATTAAAAAGTTCAGCTTTTTGCATTCGTTTGTTGCCATCAGGGGCCGCAGAAGGGACATGTCGCAGTGCCCGGAAGCTTTCGTCCAATTGGATAATACTTTTTTATGCTTTCTAAAGAGCGAAGTTATGCTATAGGTTGAAACAGAAATGTATTGTAAAGTCAGCCAATGAAATTTATTTTTGCGTGGAGCTGCGACCCTACACCGCAGAGTATCGTTATGTGGGGGGGGGGGGCAAATATTCATGTATTCATGTTAGAAGATCGTAAAAACAAAAGAAACTAATAATGCTGAACGTGAATATATTAATATTTGACCACCCCTCCCACTTTTAAAAAACAGAAAATGCACGAGAATTTGACCATTCCAATCAGTTAATGCTTTTCGGATGAAACTAAGACTTACCTGTACAATTTATTCCGTTTCCTTCGTAACCATTCCGACATTCACAAATGTACGAACCCACAATGTTTGTACAGTTTGCTTTTCGATCACATGGGTCATCCAGGCATTCATTGACATCTGTGGAAGTGAGAGGCACATGTGTTAAATTTGTTTTCAAAATGTTCATTTTTGTGTGGATGGCTAGTTTTATGTAATGTTCCAAAATACAACCTATGGGAATTCATATCTAAAATATGCTTTATATTTCAACCGCTGAAAGTAATCCGAGGAGATTGTATACAATCACATAATACAATGAAGATGATATAAACTACCATGCCACAAAATGGATAAGCTAAAAGAAAATCTTGTTCTCATAAGAAATTCATTTCAACTTTGCAAAATAAACTGAGATGCTAAAAAACAATTTGAAAAAGCGACTGACTCGTTTGTCACTTACCGGCCGCAATAACGATTCGTGTTGCTTCTGTCGAAAGCGAGATCTTAGCAGCCATTGTATCTGTCGATTTATCATATTTGAAAATTTGGGATGTTGTTGAATCGAGGACATAATAATACCCATTTCCATCTGCAATGTCCACAGTTGTGATGCCTCCTGATTGATCTGTTCCAATCTGTGAAGTCTGACCATCGTACGTTGTTTTCAATATCTTGTAATTTGAATCGGATGTAAAAAGAGCCCAATATACGGTTTTATTCACGGTATCAAGAACGAGATGAGTGCCTATTCCCGTGATACTATCGTGAAGAGTTTGATCAGTTCCATCTGCAAGACTGTACCGGATGAGATTTCGATTGTTCGTAAGATCAGTGGTGAAAAATATCGATCTAAATTTGGGAGAGTGACTTTAAGTGAATGGATGTTAGGCAGATATATTATATCCATCTAGTTTACGTGCTTACTGATCACTGCTTAAATGCTCACTGCTTTTGTACACAGTTAGAAATAGTTCATCAGAAAATTCATTATTTTTGTGATATTGAGATGCAGATTTGCCGTATTTCTTTAGATTTAGGTCTAATTGTACTACAACTGCGTTACCACAAAAGCAGAATACCTTTAAACAGCGTCGCACCATAACCTGTCCCTACCTGTTATAAGTGTCGACTCGCAAATCCCTGAAATCATTGTTTGGTGACACAGCAACATTTTGTAAGTTATTTCCGTTGTAATCAATCCATTTAAGGTTAAAATTATCATCCGTTAGGTAATAGATACTTTGATTCAATGCATCAACCGAAAATGGGCCAAAAACTGAAGGAACCGCAACAGTTTTTAAATCACTTGAATCCAAATATGAGTTGTACAGTTTAACATCTGCTCTATACCAAAGACGGTATTTTATTACGTCGTAACCAAGGCTCGCGCTTGGTGAAGACACAAAAGCTTTAGGTTTTCCACCATTAACGGGAATATACGAGATATGAGTGGCGTTTGAATAGAAGATATATTCAATTTCTGCTTCACTGTTACCTATATGGATGGGTTATTTGCATGATTTAGAAGAAAGAAGAATTTTAGGGGAAACATTGTTTGGAAACATTGTCAAAGAGTGTTTTCTTGCACAATAAAATATGAAACAAATCACGTCTTTTTTGACGTTTCTATCCGGAACCAAATTGATAAGGAAATAGGATAAATTCAAGCATATGCTCTACAAGTTTTTTAGGAACTTTCATAAAATTGTAATAATCAGTTTCACGAACTGCCAATTCATTTTCCGACAAAATCCGAGTAGATAACATATTTTTGCTGATTTACATATGAAATTTTTTTTTTACAAACTATTCTTACTCTTGGCATAGGGAAGTATTTAACCCATATCAAGCCTTTCGTTTCCTATAATTTGCGGGAAGCGGGATATCGAAGATTTTTTTAATAAGAGCATGAGAAAAGCCACCAAGTGCTGGTCAAACCGCACCAATGGCAATACATATATTTCGACAATGAAAAATGTCGGAATAATCAAGAAATTTTAGCTAACATGATGCTCGATCATGCTCAATGTTCTGTACATCACCAAGAAATAAAAATAGAGCTGCATTGACCGACTGCATTGATATGGATCAATCAAATAAACATAATTTTTACGATTAAATATTTCCACATCAGAACAATTGTTGAAATGTGGACTACGGGTTATGTATACCCAGTATGGAGGAAACTTTTTTACCTTTATCATATAATGTATACACTACCTTTTAGATGAGGCATTTGCCAACTTGCGAGGATAAGTAGAACAAAAACTCGGCTAATTTTGCCCATGTCTGTATAAGACAAACGGAAATTTATTAGTACAGGTATCAAGCGACGGTGTGTCATAATTTCTGCATATACTGTATAATTTAATTTAAGGACTTTTCTCCGACGTTTGGGTCACTAAGAGTCGAGAGATTTAAATATTTTTGAAACTAAAGGCCCGTTTACACTTGCGATTTTTGCTGCGATTTTATTATTGTGCGATTTTCCTCTTTTGACATCTGTGAACGAGTAATTAGTTACGGATGTTCTGATGTATAAGAGCTCTCACTTGAACAACAGCAACTAATTTACTTGTTCACATCCATGAAAAGAAGAAAATCGCAAATAAAATCGAAGCAAAAATCGCCGGCAAGCGTAAACGGGGATTAAAGGGATATAGCAAAAAAATTATTTCTGTTTTGTTGAAAAGGAGATTTATACTTCTTGCAGAGCCTTTTTACAAAATTTGTTTATCTTTCATACTTCGCAAGATATTAAGGGCGATCAAAAACATCGGATATCGAGATATATCCGCCATCTCTCACTACAAATCGTAGCTGCAAATTTATAAAAGGATGGCTCATTTATTTTATAGAATAAGCGGTAATTCTAATAAATCATAGCTTCAGGTTATTTGAAATACAAGGGCAAAAGATGACCCAAAATATGACCACATTATAATGCATTGTGTTACGATTTTTCCTATACCTTCTCATCTGCGATGATCTTTCAAAATCTACAATAAATATGTTCCGGCTTTAAGACACGTTATAGTGGGCGTAGAGTATTCAGTTTCCTGTATTACGCACTCCATGCTTGCAATTATACAAATCACACCCCCGCACATTCAGGTTAAGTCAGTTGTGCATAATTCATTAACCTAAAGGGGGTAAACAGTGCTCGTCTCTGGTTAAAATTTCAGTTATTTTTGTCCTGTTTAGCCTTTCTAATTGCAGAAAATTGCATACATTTTTTGTATAATTATTTTCATCGCGCCGTCAGTCCATGTAGCTTTCGGCCAGACAAAAATAATGTGGTATTTACCCGTATTTACCTTCATAAATCATGAAACTAACCGTTTAAATTGTGTAAACATTCTGGTAAACTACCAGGGGGTTTTTAGAATTCAACACTTTTCATCCTACCTCTGCCGATCTCTGCCTTACTTCCGTGGCTTGAAAACGGAGACGTCTATCTTGGTTATTTACTTTTCCCATTGATATACAAGTAAAAAAATTTACAGTAATAATATACATGCGTACATTACTTATATATAACGGGAGAAATAATATTTGCAGAAACATTGACCATGCATACGTTGAAAATAGGCGAGATTATTTAAAGCTCATTAAGAATAGTATGATCTGTAGAGTATTATTGTTAGCAAAGACCAAAGATCGCCCGATCAATGATAATCTTTCGTATATTAATTTTCATGTAAATTACAGCACTTAACGTCTGGTAGTTTCACATTTGACATCAACAATACGAACGATGATTTTAAGATTTCGCACGTGAAAATTAAATAACTCCTTTGCACATATAACACAAGGACAGAGTTACAGACAAACTAACATTTAACGGATTATCAAACAAATTAATGAGATGATAAGTCTTTAGGCATATATTGTTATATATAAATCAAGCCATCGTATACAAGTTATAATTGCAAATATTTCCCTCAAAAGGTCGCATGATTTCAACAAAATAATCTAAAATCATTCTTAATATTTTCTCGCAATCTTCTCCAGGATATAAAATCTGTTTCCGCAAACAATCCTAGTTATTATATTATAATAATATTATATAGATAAACGTTCCTGTATTTAAGACGATCATATATGTTTGGGTGAAGCTGTCGTAATGATTTTGCATTGCTAACGAAGGAGGAAGTAAATACTACACATAATATTGGTCTGGACTAGGATATTCTTTTAGGCAAATTCGGAACTAGTACAGATTCAATGAGCATCGAATAGGATGATACATGTACAGTCAACAAAATAACGATTGAAGTATGACTTGAAGCTGGAACTCACCTTCGCAAAGCTCGTGATATAGTTTCGATACGCTAGAATGTTTAAAGTATAAAAGAATATAAGCTTTTGAATTTTATGCATTGTATTAAGACCGATACGTCGAAACCCTGCTGGTCAAATTCATTCGCATTTGAATTTCGACGGGAATTGCTATAGCTTGACTGGCGTCCTTAGCATGTTGTATAGATGTGATATTATTGCATGAATTGCTCTCAATATTTTCCCGTTATTTAATATTGTTTAGTATTTGGCCTTTGATCCGTATAAAATTGTGGAAAATCGCAGACTCTGAGCTCTGAACTATTGTGTTGGTCAATATTCTCTTTTATATACAGGGTGTTTCAAAAAAAAACGCAACAACTTAACTGATATGCAAGAATATTAATATTGTTCGGGTTTGCACCATAGTTCAGCTAAAATGACTTTTAGCATTTGAAATAAAGGATTAGGAGCCATTTTCAATTCAATGGTTGCGTTTTTTTTGAGACATGCACCCTGTACAGGGTGAGTAAAAAAAACCTGACGCTTTTGAAATTCAAATTAGTCGGGAACTTATGGCTGGAATTTGACAATTCCCATTGCGTACAATCAACAAGACGTGGTTAATTAATGCGAAAGTGTTTAAAACAATTAACCAATCCCACGTTCTTTTTTATTACAGAGCTTAGAGTGCATTTTAACTCCCAAAGGGAACAAACTTTATGTTCTACTTAAATAATGGGTTCACTTGTTTGATAATTATGCTTCGTATACCCATAAGATATTTTAGGCAAATTCCGTCTCATTACAGCCGATTACAGACACATTGCAGCTAATTTAAATTTCACAGTTTTTTTTACTCACCCTGTATAGGTATAGACAAAGTATGTTGGACTAGGATATTCAGCTGTTTGCAGGTAATGAAATTAGCATGGTCCACATTTGATCTAATACAGTAGAACCACACAACTTGCAACGTGATCTATATATTTGAGATTGCAAAAAAAATTAAAAGGTCCATGATGGATTGTTGAGAAAGTCAGTCCACGGCATGCTATGCCTATGGCTCTGTCCACGAGGAAACACGCGAAAAGCTTTCCATTGACCATTATAAGGATGAGGCAGCTAGTATTTCGATATCTGTTGTCCAAACTTTATATCAAATGCCATTTCTGAATTTACTAAAATAGTCGTCTTGAGATTTAGTTGTAAACCCGATTCAATTTCCTTCATGTGAGATATAATCTTGCTCTTAAACTGTTTGAAGTACGTTTGTCCTCCAGTTACTGCAAATGATAAAACTCTAAATAAAGGATTACCATCACCCAGAATAGAATGGTTTGCTTTGTGTTCTTACACGATTCAATTTCCTTCATGTGAGATATAATCTTGCTCCTAAACTGTTTGAAGTACGTTTGTCCTCCAGTTACTGCAAATATTAAAACTCTAAACTAGAAATACATGCATGCAGCAACCCCTCGCCATTTCAAACGAAGCAAAATATTTCCTGAGCTAGCCAGACCTAACCTTCAATATTATGAAATGCCCTAAATGTAAAGCCGATAGCTGATGTTTCAAATATTTCGGAAACAAACACAGTCGTAAAGGTGAAGTGAAATCACCCGTTTTCCTGCTGCTTTCCGTTGCATTAAGTTATAGACTTTCACAGTTTAAGTGAGAGTTAATACTTCATTATAGCTAAACCTTCAAAACATCAAAACAGCCCAAATAATATAAATAACCAAGCAGTGAACGTCGAATGTTGTTTTTCGATTCTTAAATTCATGCAGTGATTGCAGTCGACTATATAAACCTTTAAAGTGATATTTGTTATATTAAAACACTGAATTACACTTTTAAGAACTTTTTTGGAAGTTAAAACGATGATGTAAAGCCTTAAATAGTCGGTCACGTCTTCGCAAAACCGAGCAAAACGACATACTGTACCAAGGTCATAAAATGTATTCGTACAGCAAACACGAAATAAACCTCGAAATAAACAAAATAGACTCCTACCATTTCAAGAATTATAATTGAGTTGTTCCTTTTCACCGCTAATCCCTCCAGTTCTGATAATATTTTAAACTCTTTCTATGGTTTTTTTTCTGTTATTTGATTCCACATCTCATATTTTGTTTTCGATACATTTTTTTAAAAAATAGTTTGCAAAATGACAGTTAAATTGCTGACGTTTTCACTGAAACACAAACGTTTCGTCTTAGCCAATCAGGAAGTTGCTGATTACCAGTCTACACTCGTTCGCATTTCGCGCATGCGCACAAGTACCATGACCATTGAACGTCCATGACATTTGGGCAACTTTGGATTCCGCTATGTTCTCCCGGGTCCCGGGTGTAATTCCTAATCTCCGGGCGGAATTAGTACCCTCGCACGGTGCTCCGCACCGGCTCGGGGATTAAGGGACTACCATCACCCAGAATAGAATGGTTTGCTTTGTGTTCTTACATGAATGGTGTCAATCAAAGAACATAAACATGTTAGGCCTAGTTAATACGTCGCATGTTGATCGCGGCCAGTGCAATTCAAACAATAAATAATGCGATGGTCAAACTTATTATAAAATAACATGTATATAACGCGGGTTCTGATTGGTTAAAGCCCGTGTAAAGGATCAGGTCATCCAAACACGGAAACCATTAAGTAATTGTATATTAAGCCTCATTATCATGTCATATCTATTGTTTGAATTGCATTCGACTCGACCAAAATGCGACGTATGAACTAGGCCTTATAGATTTCGTTTAAATACAGTTCTATATCTTAGCAGTTGAAGTGTGCCACACAAACACTAAAGTCCAAACGCGAGCCACAAACACGAACAATTATATTATAGGATAAATAATCGAGCAATAAAAATTTCACTAACTTAAAGTCTAAGAGACTACAACCTGAAATAGCTAAATATTGTTACATACACGTATTCCATTATTCATTTACATATAAAATGTTTGCATGTATGGCATATTATACTAAGGGGCTGTTTACATGCCCGGTTACCCGTGCTTAAGCGTGAGAGGACTTTGAGGTATTAAAATAAGTCTTTATGGCACCAAACAAAATTAAGTACATGCTATTGTTGCGGTGATTATACGACGACCAGGATCATGTTATCGGCTCATTTCAATACCTCAAAATCATCTCACGCTTCGTTGAATCTCGGGTAACTGGCCTCATGTAAACAGCCCCTAAATCTGGTTTTATCGAAATTTTATCGATGTCTAAGCACTCAAAGAAGACACGCAACACCCACACTAAACTCAGGGACAAGAAATCATAAACGCGCATAACAATTTGTATCCGACCGATTAACTAAGAAATGCATAAAATTTCAACATTTTCAGCATAAAATCAAGCTTACGCAGTCTACCGCCTGGAATTTGGCTATCAAATAGCCATAATGTATAGATATAGATATATATGAACAACTTACCTCACTGATCACAATGATTGCTTAGCGATTCTATATAGCAATCCAAATGTCTACAAGAAAGTAAGTAAGATATTATCTCTAGCAATTATAGTTAAAACTAGCAGAAAAATGTTCAACTGACATTCAAAAAGCTTCCCCATTTGTTAAATAGTTCTTACCTTGCTCGCTTCTTTTAAAAACTGAGCGGCTTATGAACAAAGCAACGAAGTAAATAAAGCACCTTCCACAATTTATTATACAATTTCCATAAGACAAATGAAAAAATTGGAAAAGTTCCCATGGAGACACTGCCACCTCAACAAAGCTTCTTGGGTCCAACACGCCAAGAATTCTGCATGGTTACCACAAAAGTACAGTGCATAGTTGCGCTTCTCAACTCCTAAATTAGACTTGCTGACTTGTCGCTCGCGCTTCAGGCTCGCTGCGCCAGCAATTAGGCTTAATGCAAATTAGGTCATATGTGTAACAAAATTATTAATACTAATTAAGATGTTGTATCAAAGTTCATATAATTATGAATTACTAAGTTATAACACCTTTATGGAGAACTACAGAGGTATACATGTGACCTAAAATACTGCGCAATGATTGGAAGTTAGACTCATTAATTTTTCATGCATTTCAAAAATCTTGCAATCACACGGTTATTAATGTTGCAAGCATTAATTAAAACGTTCTGTTGCACATATTTCAAAAGAGTGGCACAATGAATGTACAAAAGCAACTGAGAGATCCTATCCAGGTGATCCTATCCTCCTGGAACTAGACTAAGTTGTGAATTTGAAATCCATTTCTGGATTAAGGAAACCTGACATCACTTGAAATGTAATTTATCTCGTTTCAAATTTATGTCAGAGCTATAGTTCTATAGTTTAACAAGTTTCATAAAGTCAAAGAGAAAAGAAAGATATAATCGGTTAAAAACTGAAAAATGGATTTCTATTCGGACAACCCCTTCTTAGCGCTTATTAGCTAAAATAAAAGAGCGAGATTCCTGACATTTGACATATTTATCAAGAAATAAATAATTAATAATTATTTATGAATAATTTATTAAGCTAAAAAAAAATTCAAAAGCTACCATATATTTGGAAATATTTTAGTTAAACAATAGGTCGTGTGCGACACATTTCCTAATATACCGGAGGCTGTGCGAATGTTATCTTAAAAGGATTACTGCTATCACACCATAGTTTTTCCAGTTCAGGCATATTTAACTCTTAATTGATCACCCCACAAATATCCGGAAATGATGGAAATATAGGTTTTAGCACTAAAAAGCCTCATAAAAAGCCTCTGATGTTTCACAGTACCGACCTCACGCTCGGTCAATAATCAGTTAACATCCTATAATATACATATGTACGGCTCCTACAATGAACACAGAAGGACATTGAACGGAAGAAAGTTTGCCTGTAGCTGTATTGTATGTTTGTTCCGTTTATAAGTTGAATTGTACACTCTCTTCCCGCCAAATAAAATCTTATATAGTCTTGGGTACTATGGTGTGACATTAATCCCTGTATATGTATACTTTCCTATTTAAATACTATTCTTACATTTCAGTAATATATTGATTTTTCTTGTTCCAAAAAATTGTTATGCTGAATAAAAATACGTACATATGGGTGATAAAATTGTTATAATTACAATGTTTGTTTATTGGCTAATCGTAGTAATTATACATTGCAGCACTTCTTCGATGAGTGGGAGCTGTTATTGAATCGGAGTACTCACTTTGCATTTCAACACGTTCAACCTTTTTGGTCAATTGATACAGTTTTCTTCTTTCCAAAATTCTTAAATTAGAATAAAAATGAACAATGCGTGAAAATATAACTGCATTGAAGTAGTTTTTATCTGCATGTAACACCGAATTTCCCCCAAGTTGCATTACTGCGAAAATTAAATTCGACCGCAGGGGCAGCAAAACCAGGGCACTGGGACACGATTTTGAAAATACTAAAATGTGCCTTTTTTCAAGCGAACGTGTCCTTCTTCGAGTCATTCAATGTGCGTTATTGTTATTGTACATCTTCTCAGATTCAGTAGAGATTTGTATGTAGCAAGCAAGATGTTGCACTACAGAATAAATAATTACGTAAAGTAATTATATTCAGTGAATTTCAAGCTCTTTGCAGATGTAAGGGGTTGAATGTGATATATAGTTCGATATGCGAAAGTGTCATTTTTTGCCCGTGCCCCCCCCCCTCCCCCCTCGCTCTCCAAATTGTTTCGCGGGCCTTGAATCTGGGAAAATTGAGACGGGGGCTAGGGGCTTTACGCTTTTTTACCCTTTATATTTTGGAAAGAAGGTGCAACCAATACCACTTGAAGATCAATCGAAAATATTTTAACTTACTGACAAACTGAGAGTAGTATGAACACGATTGAGAATATGATGCACAGTGCCAGAAATACTAGCATGGTACTAAACATATATTTCACTTTTAAACTGTCTTCTTTGTCCACTAAATGTAAGGGAAACATAAAATCAGTTGTTAACTCACTAAGCCAACATTAAATTTTAGAAATTACTTGGGAGCAGTTTGACAGCTTTTTTAATTAACTTGCGGTTAAATATGGAGGAACTCAAATGTGGCATCTTTTTTGCATATTTTATATAGCAGCATTATATAGATCACCTAATAAGTTACTTTTGTAAATATAAATATAAATGCAATCCGTGGCGTGACTAAAACGATAATTGGCGTGACTAGAACAAAATTTGAATTGGAATTTGAACAAACGAATATATAATTGAATAAACGGCACGGCAATCTCACCTTCCAATAGCGGTGGGAGTGCTAGAATGAAAGAAAAGAAGTAGCTTAGACACATTTTATAACTAAATTTTTTTCAAAATTCTCAATTTTTTTTCATATTTTGAAACGATCTCAAGGCTTCTTCAAACATATAAGTTGCCACCATGTTGGCCCAGTAATTAAGTCCGGCCCTTTGTGATAATTAACGTTTAAAAAAAACGTTAATAATTCCTTAAAACCTTGGACGATCTCACGCTCAAGTTTGAAACCTGATGGCGCCCCATGGCTCAAAGGAAATAAATTCCTGAAAGAACCTTCATTACCTATACAAGTTACACCATCGCCTGTATACCCTTCATTGCAAGAACAGTTGTAAGTTGCCTCAAGGTTAACACAAGACGCGTGTTCTGCACAATCTGGAATATGAATGTCTTCAGCAGGATTACACTCGTCATAGTCTGTTAGGAAAAAAATTTAAGAAAAGAATTAAAGAAAATACAATTTAAACTATTGCTGTAGCTGTTGCTGTTGCTGTCACTGCCGCTGGCGTTGCCGTTGCCGCCGCTGTTGCTGCATATTGCTGCTTGTTGCTATTGCCGCCTGTTGCAGTTGCTATTGCTGCCTGTTGCTGTTGCTGTCTTTGTTGTTGTTGTTGTTGTTGTTGTGGCATGAATTGCATGAATTTGTATTAGTAGCCGTGTAAGCATTTGACAATAACGAAAAAATATATGAAATTATTTAGTTTACATAAACTGTCTGGATACGTTTTATTAATTTCAAAATAAATTAAATTTCCTCTTTAACATTTATTTGTGTCTTTTTCATTCAGAATTTCTCTTTTTTTCATCTCGTAATGGATACAGTACAAGTATATAATACTTATAATATAACTGATGAAGAATAGTGATTATGCATGGTCATATACGGCTTTCAACAAAAATCGCAGCTGATTGGTCAATTCTAGTTTTCCTTAGCAACAGGATAGCAACGGAATCAGCAATGAAAATTGAGTAATTATTTATCGTTGTCATGTTTTTTTAAAAAGTCGCTATTGTGCATTTATTTCGATGTTTTCTACTTGTTTTTTTTTGAAGCGAGAGCAAAGTGTTATATTCCGATGTTTTTTGCAATCAAAATTGTGAAACTAAAATTATTCAAATTATTATTGAATAATGGTATCCTTTTTCGTCCTTGACTAAACTAAAAAAGTACGCGTAAATAAAACAATTTATTGTTCATAAAATTAAAAATCGCAAAGAATGTTCAAAAACGTCGCAAAATGACACAAATGTTAGTAAGTATAAACATGTTTAAATTATACAGAATTTTCATTGCCGGTTCTGTTGCTACCCTGTTGCTAAGGAAAACTAGAATTGACCAATCAGCTACGACTTTTTATTTCTTACCTATCTTACCCACCTGAAAAATTTAGAGCATTCTCTCCAGGGACTCTTGTAAGTTGGAGTGGCCCAATATATTTCCCGCCACTTACTAGGTCTAACTTTGGCTCTAATTCCTGACTCAAACCACTTGCCGTGATTCCAGTTGCTGCTGGATCAAAAGCTGATATTGTATCAACCCCAACAGATCCTGGACTAATTAGAAAAATTCGATTTATACGTTAAACAGTCATGCAGTGAGAAATAAATGAACATACGACAAGTTAAATTTTAGTTGGAAAAGGTATACATACTAAAGCTTGATAACCCGGACTCCTACAAGGTTGGCGGCAAACTTAGTCTTCAGGTAATATTTTTCCACCTTAATGAAAAATGAAAAATGTGTGAGGAACATTTAAATATAAAAATAGTACGTACGAGAAAACAATTTATTTAACGCGGCTCAAAGCGAGGTTAATATCAATAAATAAAGTTGTTATTTATACACATATCAGGACAGTATCACAGTATATTACTGCATGTCTACAGTATTATTCGCCAAACTATTTGTTTGACTACAAAATCTATTTTTCTAAATGTCATCAATGCAAAATTTCGGTTTCATTCTACGATATATTATCAGCCATTTTTGAAGGGTAGATAAAGACTTAAGGTGGATTTCCACTTACAGCGAAATCGTTCGCTAGCGAAATGTTTGCATATTTTCTTTTGAATTTTAACAGCATAAATAAATTAGTTCGACTTGACTGTTCTCAATTCAAAAGAAAATATGCAAATATTTCGCTAGCGAACGATTTCGCTGTAAGTGGAAATCCCTCTTAACATTCACTTTAGGTCGCAAAAGTTTAGTTGAAATGACTTGAAATTAAGAAATTAGATGTACATAATTATTTACCCAGGATGCCACTTCTTCACTGAATTGCAAATACTCAATGCTATTTTTATCATTGTACATAGGTGTATAATTGCGATTAATAATGACAAATCCACCTTCGTATGACAAAATACCTGAATCAAACAGAAAAATGCATATTGGTATTCATTTTTTTACAAAATGCAGCGGGCGGAATCCTAGATTCTCCTGCAGTCTGAGTGGCTGTAACAGCACAGTTATTAGAAAAGACATAGTTTGGAGACTAGATGCAGTACAATACAAATTATTATATGTTATTGTCCATGTTAATGCAAAAAATGGTTCCTTATCCGTCACATACCTATTGTATTTTTGCCCAAATAACCAATAGCAATGGCTTGGCTTAGCTTTTCAACAATGACTTGAACAAGATGTTAATTCAGACCTTACTATTGGTTTATTTGTTCAAAATACAATGGACACGTGACGAATAAGGGACGTAGATAAATCCGATCACATACACATCTCAAATACTATATTTCGCACACTTGCGACGACGAAAAATAATAATAAAAAATTAAAAAAATAAAACAAAATCACAGCAAAACAAACCGAGGCGAATTTTCAACTCCATCGCTGACGCCGGAGTAATTAAACGAATAAGGATTTGATTGTTTATGCTTTTGCCCGAACGAGTGCCGCTTTTTGTAAAAAATACTATTATATTTACCGTTATTAGTCGGTCCGGATAGAAAAAGATTTCCTTCGCGACCCTCGGGTCGTATCTTTCTCTCCAGACATCGTAGCCGGTAAATAACATGCATCTTATCTACCGGTTTCATGATCCTAGATTCATGCAGTTAGCCTGGCGATAACAAATGGCGATGTTAGAGATTCAAACTTCCCTTTATTCAAACATTTTTACCATTAGTTGGCACCCCAATTAGCAAAAACAATGAAAGAATAATTACCGTTGCAGGTTTCTCCAACGAGATATTTTCCAGGACTGATGCAATAACAACGATATGTGCCGGGATAGTTTTCACATTTCTGACCATCACCGCATATTGCTGGGTTTCGGGAACACTCGTTTATGTCGACTAAAATATCGAAGAATAACTAACTAACCGGACAGTTCCTATAAACGGCCGGAGAAGACCAGACTGTGAAGTCGGAATGGCCTAAACTATACCCCAAAAGGAGTGATTTACCTGATCGAATTCACCTTTAAAAATTATGAAGTAGTTTTTACCCAGTTAAAAATGCGCTCCACGTACCTCCACTGTACCAGGGCCGCCGTAAGCAGTTTAAATGGGAAAGGGTAAATCAATTTATTCGTCCAATGCCCGACCTTGCATGATATCAATTATTTATACTTTCGTGTTAATGAGAATGTGGAAATTTTGAAAAGTAAAATATTTTATATCCAAATTTAATTTGAATTGATAGAAAGTGCTGTCCTAAAGCGATCGAATTACGTGCTTAGACAGGCAGATTTCACAGTTTTTGCTACTCTGCAATTGTACGTTATGTCTTACCGACAACATTGCCAAGGGACGGAGAAAAGTTTTTGCCATCTGAGCTTTTAGCAAGAACATAATCATTTCCAAGAACACGCTTTAAGATAACACCCACTGTTTGATCGTTTAACCCGCTGTTAAAAGCGGTTCCAAGCACAGTTGGAGTAGCATCAAATGCAGTGTTGTTAATAAATATTGTAAAGTTGACAACTACACCACCAGAAGACTGGGCGTTATCAGGGCTGAAAGAGACGAGCAAATATGACTTAGACAATATTCACACCTTAAAGTTTTCGAGCGTGTCATTTTCATTTTCATGCCGCGACAAACTCAATAAAAACGATTTTGATAACGCTCGCAAACGCCGCTCGTGTGCACAAAGCCTTAAGTGCTAATTAATAGACAATTGCAGTCAAGTTAGGTGAGAAATATTCATGACGTTAAAAAAGAATTCTTTTAAAAACCCGACGTCTGTGAAATAAACATTATAATTGCCTACCTGAAACTTTCCAAATATGCACCAAAGAAATTCGAGGACTGAGATGATGCTTGAAAATTAGCTTCAACCTATAGTTAGGAAAAATATGCTTCATTTTTCTGTAACCTGTTGCAGTATACATGATTGTCTTGAAAGAGTATGTCTTTAATAGACATCGAATTTATCAGTGTTGCATTTTTCTTTGAATTATGACGATGGCACTTTTTTCCTTTACTAACGATTTGTAGACTAAGCAAGGTTGTAAATATTAACGTGTGTAACTAATTTATTGAGAGAATTAGTACTATGGTCAAAGGTCTAGAAATTATTCTATGACACCACTGGTTGTAATCATAATGAAAATAGAGAAAAAGCAGCCACATACATCGGCCTCCAGAGCTTTTTGTAATGCCATGTACGTTGGGGATGTTTTATCTTGCAGATCGTTCGAGTAAGAAGCACCTTCTATAATTGTGAACTCCAGCTGATACAAAAATGCTCCTAGGAATGGAAAAAAATTTAAAATTTGAGAAGGGTGCTGCGAGAGTTGGCGCTGGTAGGGCCGTAATCCTAGAGAGCTAGATTGCGCTGCTGGAACTATATATGATCCAATAGAGAACATAAGCTAACAGAATCATGTTCCTAAAGCGTTTATGCTGGTAGAATCATGAACCTGTAGAAGGCTTACGTTAGTAGAACAATGATCCTAGAAAGCCTATTATGCCATGATGATCATATAGAGCTCTTGCGCTGGTAGCACCATGATCCAATAGAGGGCATACCCTGTATATAGAACTATGATCCTATACAGAGCTTGCGCTGGTAGAACCATGCATGATCATATAGAGAGCCGCGTCCGCTGGTAGAACAAGTTTATTATACAGTAGCTGTTTATCAAGCTATAGATGCTCATTACAGCTAGAAAACTATTAAAACATACCCAGAAATTCAGGACATTATCATAAAAGTTCGTATGCTAGGATTTCGTAATCAAAGATGGCTGTCTTGTTATTATAGAATTATATAAGGCACGAGAAAAAATTTCAAATTAAAGCAACTTCTATCTTAGGTATTGCAGTTGCGGAGCTCGATTTAATACGGGCCTATAACAGGTTCCAGGTAATTTCATAGCTGCTTGAAATATAATGGCTAGCAAGTTGCTCAGATGACATTCCTGGAGAACCTGATGAAGGTAAAATAAAAATATGTAAAAATTGTGATAAAAGTACTGAGTTTCTGCTCGTCTTAAATCGATCTATAAGTCTACAATAACCAGATTAACTTTGATTGCGAAATCCTGGCATTATGAACTTTTATGGTAATTCATGTCCTGAATTTCTGGTTATGAGGATGAGCTGATTTTTTCAGTATATCACACAATCATCAACAGATGGGAAATTTGAAATTATTATTAATTGGGTAACGCAAAATGCATACAACTCCGATTTATAACACTTCCTAACAATGTATTAAATGTATGCCTCAGAAATTTACACCCACATTCGATGAACGACGAATTGATATTCGCGTGATTGAAGTAGGCTAAACAAAAAAAAAATCAAGAACAATTACCGACACAGGTTCCCTTGACAAGATGTGTCCCAGGGCTAGCACAATAACAACGATATGTTCCAGGAAGGTTTTCACATTTTTGACCATCACCGCATATTGCTGGGCTTTGGGAACACTCATTTATGTCGGCTAAAAATTTGAAGAATAAATAGCTAACTGGGGTACTCCTAGACAGCAACACTACATAGGCATTTGTAGCAAATTATCGAGTTAATATCATGAATAAATTTTAGAGCGGGAAAAATAAGAACTTACTTCATTCAGTTACACTTACATATCTAGTTACTTTACGTTGGGCAGCAAAGTAAAGATTTCGTTTAAAAAGGCATAAATAGGAAGCGTATATAAAATTTTTGGGTAGGGGTAGGGCAGGCAAAAGATTTCAGCAATAATGACCTGAATAACCGGTATATAATGCCTGACTTATCACTGATTTCAGTAACAATTGTCTAAATTTTGGCACAGACATTTTCGTATAAATGATAATTTTACGTGAAAACATAATAGCTTTTCGATAATAACTATCCCTTATCTTAAGCAAAGTGTCTGGATTTTGAATGATGGGAAGTTTTGGCGATTGCAATTACATTTTAAAACAAAAGCGTCCAATAAAAAGACGAGTTATCACTTATAACATCAGTGTTTTAATAAAGAAAGCCCAGGGAAGATTAGATTAGAATTAAAGACTGCGAACACTTTTAAAATACAGTATCGGTACTTTAAATTACCATCCTAAAGTAGAAATGTTTATTTCTAGGTTGGTTCTGCCCCTGTGAATGGAAGCTATGTAAACACTCACCGACAACATTATCAAGAGAAGGCGAAAAATCCTTTCCATTGGTGCTTTTAGCAAGAACATAATCATTTCCAAGAATTCGCTTTTTAATACCTCCAACTGTGTCGTCTTTTAGCCCGCTGTTGAAAGCTGTTCCAAGTACAGTCGGAGTAGCATTAAATGCAGCTTTTTCAGTGAAAATTGTAAAGGTAACAACTACACCACCAGAAGATTGGGCATCATCACGGCTGGAGCAAAAGAAATAATTTGAACTGGCTTGATAATGTAGGGGCTTCTTTCCAAAAGAACAATTATACCGTCAAAAACAAATTATTTTCAATAAGAAATTAAAAAAAAAAATTATTATTTTACCTGAAACTTTCCAAATATGCACCTAAGTAGTTGGATGACTGTGACGATGCTTTAAAATCAGCCTCGACCTAGTTTGAAAAAGTTCCATACTTTATCATCCATGGGATGCATTTACCGCATCCGGGTACTATTTACTGCACCACATGTTATTGTCATGTGTAAGAGAAAAGAAGTACATTTATATCACACCTGGAAATAATTCCAGCCTTTTCTATTCCAGTATTGCATTTTGCATAACACGATTTTAAATTCATAAGTAATCGGTTTGTTAGTAATAAAAACTGGCTAGGTTCAATTGAATCGTTACAATCATTGACATTCGTTACCATCATTGACATTCGTTACAATCATTGACATTCGTTACAATAATTAACATTCGTTGGACAATTGTGTGCTACGTCGCAACACTGTTTGAAGTTATACCGAAAAATATATAGAAGCACATACATCACTTTCCAGAGCCTTTTGTAATTCCATGTATGTTTTGGATGTTTTGTTTTGCAGATCGTCCGAGTAAGAAGCACCTTCTATGACGGTGAACTCCAGCTTATAAGACAATGCCTCTATATGAATGGAAAATATAATACGATCTTTTTTTTCCTACGTTTAATAAGAGGTCAAGGATTTATAATGAGTTCTTGAAAAATCACTTGTCTTGAATGACAATTATACCCAAGGAAACATGCAAACAAACAAAATTTCATATACTTAAACGTTTATCTTAATGTTGTATATTAACCTAGTAACACGGGAAAACCTACCTTCGCATTTATTTCCAATGTAGAAAAATCCGGTAGGACATTTGCACACGTAGGAACCAAATCTATTTTCACACAAACTATTTCCGCATATTCCCGGTGATGAAGTGCATTCGTTTACATCTAAAAAAATGCTCATAAATATACAAGGACTTGGAAAAATCGGCGATTTTGTAATGCAAAAAAATGCCTAAAAAACAGGCGATTGATTTACGGAGGCGCATAGGTATTTTCAATAGAAGGTGAAACGCTAAAAAACTTGAAATAATTTTTCAAATAAAAATTGCGATAAACCACTTCTGTTTAAAACATGTATGGTGTCGCGAAAATGTGGATATAATAAGGCATTGTAGTATATAGATCTCTGACCTTTCTTGACAAGTTATGGTAACACTATCCGGCAACATTATGCTTGAGTAATAGACATGTAGATATATAGCTAAGGCATATTTTGTCTGGGTTCGTAGTAAACGTGTGAACATATGAAAAGGCTTATTGTTATTGAAACGTGTTTAGTGTTTTCATTGATATTACAACAAATAATTATGTACAATACATACAGTAGGGGGCAAAAGTTTGAGTCCAGTCGTTGTAGAATACCAGTATTAAATCCTGGCAGTGTATTCGAGTTAAGACCTGCGTGCTAGTGTTTCAGAACAGTAAACCATATTAATTGCACACTGTTTCGGCCCTAATGATCTAAATTATCACAAAATAAAGTTCTTATTCCTTAACATTGCCCAAGATGAGTGGGAAAAGGGCAAAGTGATGGTGCACAAGAACAAATAGTTGCAATAAGTATTGAAGGATTCTTTCGTTGTAAGATCGCAGAAAAAGCGAGAATTTCAAAAGGTGGTATGCAACTAACCTTGGAGAGGTTCGAGGAAACTAAATCCTACTCAAGCAAACTTTTAGCTGCTTCGGTCATGCTGGGTTTGGCAATATTGAAAGATATAATGGGATCCTAATTAAAGAAAAGTATCATCCAAATCTTCAAGGACACGGAATTTCATCTGCTACAAAGATGATCGCGCGTCTAACTACATGACAATCACCCTAAGCACATGCACATCTTCTATGTGCCAGAAATCCAGAAGCAAACTCGTTTTGGTGATCTCTTTCTCATGGCTTTCCACCTCAAATTCCAGATCTAAAACCTATGGAGCACTTGTAGGACCATTTTAAGCGGAAAAGGGCGAGACACAGACCCACCAGCCAGGATGACTTGAGGCAAGTGGTCAACGAATGCTGGCAAGGTATTGAACGTGCGACATTAAAAAACCTATGGAATCTACGCCAGCAAGAATAAAGGCCGTTTCAAGAGAAAAAAAGAGGGATACTAAGCATTGACATGAAATGCATGTTTGCACATTAACATACGTTAAATGAATATCATAACACATCATAGTTGTTGTGCAGCATGTATTTTTCTGTTTACTTATTTACTTTTTCCTAGTTCACTTATCGGTAAGGTTTTCTATAGAATATTAATATATGCTGCTAAAACAATTAAATACAGTAACTGGACTCAAACTTTTGCCTCCTACTGTATGTGAAAAGATGTCGGAATAAAAAACCCATATTTAAAAACCTGGGATGATAACGGTTTGGGTGATAACGGGTATAAAAATTTTGTACCTGTACAAGTTTTTCCTGTGCCAGTGTAACCCGTATTGCAGCTACATGAGAAGGTATTCCCGACGTTTGTACAGACTGCATTGACATCACATGGATTTGTCGAGCAAGGAGCTATGTATATAAAAGTGCATATAATTATAATGTAGTTAAAATTATTTACTGTTTCCGCGTCCTGGGAGGAAACAAATCGCATTAGGTACAGAATACGCGTTGATTCATGTTCTATCATTACTAATGCTACATTTAACAGCTTATACACAAAGGGGGTAAGATCAAAAAGTTTTAAACTGAAGTGAATTTGGGGGACGCTTATAAGAGCATTGGCGAATTGAGGGTAAATTAAAATAAAGTACATGGCGTAATTTCAAGTACAACGCTATTGGTTATCGATTTCAAAAGAATATAATTAAAAGAAATAAAATCAACCAAAGTGATGGCAAATCAGAGCTGTCATAATTTTTTCCGACTTAGGTAGTTTTCAACATTTGCATAATTATTTTCTTTTGAATTTTGACAGAATGCATGAATACAATATTTCAGTTTGATTGTTTCGTTTTAAAAGAAAATATGCAAATAAGTTGCTACGAACAATTTTTTCTATCTGCAAGTGAAGAAAATCATGTATAATAATTTGTTTAAAAATTGTGTTAAATACCTGAACTCGGTGACTGCGTTGATGATACGATTTCAGCTCCTTGTGTAGTTGCCGTTGGTGCAATTGCAAAAGACGATGGTAACTTGACTACCAGGCAAAGAGAAAAATGAGTGATTCAATGCGGCAGTTATGATGTCGAGCTTTGATATTGAGAGAAGATTTTGTATAGTGTAGTAAAAAATTAGCATGTTCTCCAACAGCAAACTTGTAAAAATCGGATGCGCTGGTTCCAACATAACATAATTCATTCATTATCAAATCTCTATTGAAGTTTAGTGCACTCTTAGGACTTTCGTTTCATGCGATACTATGCATATAATTAATAAATATACTTTTTTAAAACAAAAAAATTGCGCGTTTAGAAAGTGCATGGGAATTGGGAAGATATTTATCTGGTGAAAAGAGTGCACAAGAGTCACTTGATGATTAATTTTTCGTGGTTTGTCCCTCCTCGTATCATACAACACACAAATGCTGCGTCAAGACGAACTACCCATTCAAATTCGTCGAATAGATAATATTCGTTTTGACGGATGATCGTCTGTTCGCCCGTGTTTACACACAGAGGAACTAAAAGACGAACTATCTTACGCTTGCCCAACATCGTCTAGATGAATCATCGGCCGTTTTTAGTATATCTAGCCAATGTGGAAGATGAAAGGAAAACTTTCAAAGCAGCATTTTCAGTCAGGGATGAATTATGCATGCGATACTGACCTGATGTTGTAGTCGGTGGACTCGGAAGAGCATCTGTAATATAAGTCGAATTTGAATTAATTAAATTTTCACAGATCATGTATAGCAATAAAGTTATGTCAAGTTGCGCATTGGTTTTTAAATTTGGCATGGCCGGAATTTCTCTGAGCCCGAGCATTAGTTTATTCTCATTCAGAGTTTACAGCATTACAGCATTACAAAGCTTTACAGCATTAAATACTTGCACGTGATGTACCTATACAAACTAATTTACTTATTGATGCCACCATGCAAACTTACAAGAATATTAAAATATAGCAGATTAAATTGCAAACAGAGCGTTTGTAACAGGAAATTACTGGTATATGTATAGCAGTGATTGTTATTAGTTATACCTGTTGAAGTGACCAGATTCATGATAAATTCTGGAAGGTAAAAAATATTTGTATAGCATAAATATACCGTGTATATCTATAATTATATACTCTCTTTCAAACTGGTGTTTATAATGCCAAGAATCTGAAGAATTCCATACAATTCCATAATAATTATTATCTATTGTTCGAATTGCATTCGACGCGTCCAAAATGCGACGTATAACCCAGGCCTTATAACACTGGAAATAAATGCTATATTTCCGCGTATCCATGTATATATTATTCTCTACACTTTACAAATTCAAAAGCCCTACCTTAAACGCTCAACCCTTTCAACACTCATTTTTAATTGCACTCTGATATTAGGAGCAACTCGTTTTTTTATGGGTGTCAGTATATGACAGTAAATAATGCAAGTAGTATCTATCGGCACTAGTATCTATAGACCAATAGTTATGCGACGCATTTTAGACGCGTCGAATGCAATTCAAACAATAGGTATGTACGATAATGAAGCTTAACGTGGTTTATCGTCTCAGATAAATTAACCACATCAAGCTTCATTATTATATATATCTGTTGTTTGAATTGCATTCGACGCGACAAAAATGCGACGTATAACCCAGGCCTTAACACTGAAAATAAATGCTGTATTTCCGTGTATCCATGTATATATTATTCTCTACACTTTACAAATTTAAAAGCCCTACCTTATACGCTCAACCCTTTCAACACTCATTTTTAATTGCACTCTGATATTAGGAGTAACTCGTTTTTTATGAGTGTCAGTATACGACAGATTTTTGTGTTATTGGCAATGAGACCTATATTTTTGAATGCATCAACTAAGATGTCACAATCTTATATGGTATGAAAAAACCGCAGTTAACATAAGTTATTAGACAGGTATGTATATATCCGTATTTAGTCTAGTATGGAGAGTATGTAGATAGTGTATATTTCTGGAAAGATTGGAAATAATTTTTCACTGACCTGTGGCGCTAGTTGCTTGAATTTGCATCGTGGCTGAGTCAACTATAACGTGCATGGGACATTTAAATAAATTACATAAAAAGGAAAGAAAAAATATTTTTGTCACGATGCATGATTTGGAAATAAACATTTCTTACCTGTGGGGTTGCTTGCTTGAATTTGACTAGAAGATAGCCCTTTTGCAGCTACAAACATGCATGCATTATAGAAATTATAATCAATATAATTTAAATTTTCTTTGGTACTGATTTGAATTGAAATTTTCAAAAGAACTCTAAAAGTGCGTTACTTCCTACTTCACAATCGAATTAATTTGATGCAACTGAATGTCATACTGTAAATACCTACCTGAGTGTATAATATGGAACACACTTAATTGCAATGGCCGTGTTTTATGCAATTTTTTAGCCAAAGATGACTTGATTTTTTAAGATTTTAGTTCATTTTACCTGAATAAGAATCCATGACAACAAATGACGTGGTATCTTTCGGCTCTACATTTTGAAAATAGCAAGCGCTCATGAAGTAAGAATAACGAATTTCGTTTAAATGAACATTAATGCGCTGCGGTTATCTTTTAATCACTACTAAAAGCACAACATCAATACTTTCGTCAACATCATGATGCCATAGATTAAAACGGAGTGATTATAGATAATAGCACGTAATACTATTTAGAGTTATTATTATACATTCTTGTGTATATCTTGTATATATACGTAGTGTATTTCAGTGGCGGGTCTAGAGGTAGTCTGAAAAAATTATACTATACAGCATAAAATTTAGACGTGTGCATGTAATTTATTCTGACTTCCCCTAGAGCCGCCACTGATGTGTTTCTGGCAATGATCAAACTAGTTTAGGCTATCACCTGCGGTGCTTGTTGCTTGCATTTGTTTCGTCGATTGGTCACCTATTATATGAGATATTTAATTAAATTCCATAAAAAAATATCAAACCCTGGTTTATGCCTAAAGCTATAAAGATTTTTCCTCACAAAATATTTTGAAAAAGAACATTTTCTTAACTGTGGGACTAATTGCTTGAATTTTACTAGAGATTTAATTAAAACAGAGAACAACATGCCTCTCAAGCAGCAATATTTTAAATATTTTTCATAACTGATAGGCTACTTAGTTGTTACTATTGAAATTTTTTTTCCACCATTGTTTTTTTGTTTTAAGGAGAGCCTGAAAAATCTTTAAGCGGGGTTTTTCCATTCATTCTCTAAGAACTCTGAATGTGCAGTATTTCAAACTTATTACCTCACAATTAAACTGATGCATGCATTACATGATCGGTGTATGGACCACGCTCAACCTCAATGGCGTATCATGATACTCCCAATAATATTACTTGTTTTTTGTCGATGCCACGTTTTTAAATATTAATACATTTTACCTGAAGAAGAGTCCATGACAACAAATGTCGCAGTATCCTTTCGAACTAAATATCAAAATAGCAATCGTTCATCAGGTAAGATAGTCAAGGCCTTATCACTTAAGCTTGATATTTTTGCAGGCATTATGTTGAAAAAATAATATGTTGCAAGTAGCATATGGCTGGATTTATTATACATGCTTGTATATAATATATATATATATATATATATATATATATATATATATATATATATATATATATATATATATACATATATATATATACATATATATATATATATATATATATATATATATATATATATATATATATATATATATACTTATGTATACGTATACGTGGTGTATTTCTGGAAACGTTGAAAATAATTTATCACCTGTGGTGCTTGCTGCTTGAATTTGTATCGTCGATGAGTCAACTATTACGTGATATGTGTAAATTAGTTCCATGAAAAGAAAAAAAGTTAAAAAAAAAGGAATTTTTGTGACAATTATTTCGCAAATGGTCATTTTTACCTGTAGGGTTGCTTGATCGAATTTGACTGGAAGTTAGCCCTGTTGCAGCTAAAAACATTAGAATAATATGCGTTTTAAAAAGTAATACAATATGAAATTACTCTGGCACTTATTCCAATTGAAATTTTCAATGATCAATTTTTTTCTATGAGAGCTTTAAAGGTTTTCAGGGGGAAGATATCTAAACATTTGTGAAATAATAACTATAATTGTGGGATCTCAAATAAATTACTTCACAATTTGAAAACTGATATTCATGCACATCTGTATAATTATGGAACACACTTAATTTGAAAATTTGGGTATCATGGTATTCTTAAGAAAAAAATGAATTGATTTTTTATTGGTGCTAGAATTTCAAATTTCAATACACTTTACCTGAAGAAGAATCCATGGCAACAAATGATGAAGTATCTTTTGGCACTAAATAGTAAAAAAAGGGACCGTTCATTTGATCATCGATCGTTTGCGATCCGTTTATAAGATAGTCGTTTAAACGAGCAGTGCGAGTTGGTTATTTTGTTAATTAGCACTGGAGTCTAATATTTTTTTAAGCGATATGATGAAAAAAAAAGAATATTTTTGAAGGCGATATAATGAAAAAATAATATTTTTGAAGGCGATATGATGCAAAAAAAATATGGTGTGATTAGCATCTGGCTGGATTTATCATAATTTATATCCTTATATAAATAGTGTATTTCAGAAGACGTTGGGAATAATTAATCACCTGTGGTGCTTGTTGCTTGAATTTGTATCACCGATGAATCCATGACAACGAATGACGTAGTATCCTTTTGCACTAAATTGCAAGGTAGCAAGTTCGTCAGGAATGATAATAGTTTCAACGACCATTGCGAGGCGTATTTTTGTTAATAGCACTGAAGTCTAATATTTTTGAAGGGATTGTGATGCAAAAAATATCCTTAAATATCCTTATGTACGTGGTGTATTTCTGGAAACGTTGAAAATTTATTACCTGTGGTGCTGGTCGCTTGAATTTGTATCGTCGATGGGTCAACTATTACGTCAAATATGCAAGTTAGTCCGTGAATAGAAAAACGTTTCAAAAAAAGAAAAAATGTTTATGACAATTATTTGGTAAGTAGATATTATTACTTGTAGGGCTGCTTGCTTGAATTTGACTGGAAGTTAGCCCTGTTGCAGCTAAAAACAATAAAATAATATGCGATTTAAGATTTTAATAACATTTTCTTGCTTTTGTAGGAGAGTGTGAAGGGTTTTTAGGGAGGGGGGCCCAAACATTCTCAAACATACGTATGCATCATGAATGTATATGTTATTTATATTGTGTATTCCGAGAAACATAGAAAAAAAATTTTTACCTGTTGTGCCTATTGCTTGAATTTGTATCGTCGATGAATAATCTATTATGAGATACATGTAAATAAGATTCAAAAATCAAAATTTCCAGGGAAAAAAATTTTTTTGTGACAATTATTCATCAAATGGTAATTTTTCACCTGTGGGACTTGCTTGAATTTGTATCGTCGACGAGTCTCCTATTACGTGAAATATGTAAATTAGTCCCAAGAAAAGAAAAATTTTCAACAAAGAGTAGTTTTTATGGCAATTATTTCCAAACGGACATTTTTACCTGTGGGGCTGCTTGCTTGAATTTGACTGGAAGTTAGCCCTGTTGCAGCTAAAAATAGAATAATATGCGTTTTAAACAACAATATGATGTAGAAAGCACCACAAAAGACTAGATTTTTTCGGTAGGTTTAAAACTTTCAATACATCTTACCTGAAGAAGAATCCATGACAACGAATGACGTAGTATCCTTTTGCACTAAATAGCAAGAAAGCAAGTTCGTTAGGAAAGATAGTCGTTAGAACGACCATTGCGAGGCGGTTATTTAATTAAATAGTACTGAAGTGTAATATTTTTTAAGGCATTGTGATGCAAAAAAATATTATGCTGCGATTTGCATATAGCTGGATTTATTATAAATGAATGTATATATCCTTATGTACGTTGTGTATTTCTGGAAACGTAAAAATTTTCCCCTGTGGTGCTTGTTGCTTGAATGTGTATTGCCGATGAGTCAACTATTACGTAAAATATGCAAATTAGTGCGTAAAAAGAATAACGTTCCAAAAAAGAAATAATGTTTATGACAATTTTTTGGAAAATGGATATTATTAGCCTACCTGTAGGGCTGCTTCCTTGAATTTGACTGGACGATAGCCCTGTTGCAGCTAAAAACAATACAATAATTTGCGATTTAAATTTTGAAAAGCATTGTCTTGCTTTTGTAGGAGAGTTTGAAAGGTTTTTAAGGGGTGGGGGTCCCTAAACATTCATGGAGAAGAGCTTTGAATGTGCGGTATAACAACTTACTTCGCAATTTAACTGATGAAATACATTCAATTTCTATGGCAGTGTATCATATCCATCGTAGTTTTGAGTAAAGAATAAATTACTATATACGTATGCATCATGCATGTATATGTTATTTATATAGTGTATTTCTAGAAACATCGGAAATAATTTTTTACCTGTTGTGCCCGTTGCTTGAAATTGTATCGTCGATGAATCATCTATTATGTGAGATATATAAATAAGATTCAAAAAATAAAATTTCCAGGAAAAGAAATCATTTTTGTGACAATTATTCATCAAATGGTCATTTTTCACCTGTGGGACTGCTTGCTTGAATTTGTATCGTCGACGAGTCTCCTATTACGTGAAATATGTAAATTAGTTCCATGAAAATAAAAAAGTTTCAAAAAAGGAAAGAATTTTTGTGACAATTTTTCGCAAACGGACATTTGTACCTGTAGGGCTGCTTGCTTGAATTTGACTGGAAGTTAGCCCTGTTGCAGCTAAAAACATTAGAATAATATGCGTTTTAAACAACAATATGATGTAGAAAGCACAAAAAGAGACTAGATTTTTTATCCGTTCTAGGTTTTCAACCTTTAATACATCTTACCTGAAGTAGAATCCATGACAACGAATGACGTAGTATCCTTTTGCACTAAATAGCAAGGTAGCAAGTTTTTCAGGAAAGATAGTCGTTTGAACGACCATTGCGAGGCGGTTATTTTATTAAATAGCACTGAAGTCTAATATTTTTGAAGGCATTGTGATGCAAAAAAAAAGCTGCGATTTGCATATAGCTGGATTTGTTATAAATGCATGTATAAATTCTTATGTACGTGGTGTATTTTTGGAAACGTTAAAAAAAATTTATCACCTGTAGTGCTTGTTGCTTGAATTTGTATCGTCGACGAATCAACTATTACGTGAAATATGCAAATTAGTCAGTGAAGAGAAAAAGGTTTTCAAAAAAGAAATAATTTTTGTGTCAATTATTTGATAAGTAGATATTATTACCTGTGGGGCTGCTTGCTTGAATTTGACTGGAAGTTAGCCCTGTTGCAGCTAAAAACAATAGAATAATATGCGTTTTTAATTTTTAATAATATTGTTTCGCTTTTTTTTGGAGAGTGTGACAGGTTCTTAAGAGGGAAGGGGGGAGGGGCAACATTCATGGAAAAGAACTCTGAATGTGCAGTATAACAAACTTACTTCGCGATTTAACTGATGAAAAATATTGAATTTCAGTGGCAGTGTATCATGGTAGTTTTGAGTGAAGAATAAATTACTATACACGTATGCATGTAGCCTATATGTTACTTATATAGTGTACTTCTGGAAAAATCGGAAATAATTTGTTACCTGTGGTGCTCGTTTCTTGAATTTGTATCGTCGATGAATCATCTATTACGTGATATATGTAAATTACATTAAAAGGAAAACCCCAGGTTTTTTAAAGAGAGAGAGAGACATTTCCTGACAAGTATTTTGAAAATTAAAAACCTTTTACCTGCAGGGCTGCTTGTTTGAATTTGACTGGACGATTGCTCGGTTAGAACTGCAATTAATAGGTGAACATACATTTTAAATAGGTATATAAATATTTTTGTTACTTTCTCCAATTAAAATTTTTAAAATAACTTTTGCGGTTTTGAAGAGACTCTATTATTTATGGTTTCGGGTATAATGTTTGGCTAATTAGCGCTAAAGCCCAATTATTTTGATGGTATAAATTAATATTGTGTGATTAGCATATAGCTACATGTATGTATTCATGTCAGTGAACTCAAATAAGACTGGAACGCTCACTCTCTGACTTTCCCTTATTAGGAGTGCAGCCAAGATTGCGGATCATGAAGCCTATCTTGTAGGCATGATCCGTAATCTCGAAAATTTTAAAGGTAAAATCATAATTGCCGCCATTTTACCTACCAAATCTCCGCGTGGTGGCCTGGATCATACCTACAAGAAAGGCTTCAATGCCGCCATCTTGGCTAAAACGTCCGACAAAGTGAGCGTTCCAGTCTTATTTGAGTTCACTGATGCAGATAGTATAAACATTTGGAAACATTTGGAATAATTTATCACCTGAAATGCTTGTTGCTTGACTTTGTATCGTCGATGATTCGTCACCTGTAACGTGAGATATATACATAAATATAATACAAAGGTAAAAGTCCTATTTCTCCATTAGAAATAATGTTATAGACATTGCCCTAAATTTACCTGTGAAACTGCTTGATACGATTTGACTTGAGGATAATTCTGTCATCACTACAAAACGTTATGATAAACATCCTAAGATACTGAATGTGAAATAATTGCACAGTATGGTAACGTAGCTCTTGATGATTTCATGAATCATGCAGCAATATAAAACCTAAGCAATATGTATTGTATCCATGCAATTGAGTGTGAAAACAACCTACTCATTTACCATGTAAACAATTAACGGTGGAAAAACTCGGGAGAAACTTGTAAAAGTTGCGAGAAAAATGTTCTTCCTTTTTATCTTGCATTTCGCATAGTTGTAGCCACTATGTATACCCATGCGTAGAAAGCGTATTGCAGTAAACAGCGTAAGTAAAAAATTTCTATTCACCTGTGGCACTACTTGCCTGCGTTGCCATCGTTGATGTGTCTCCTATTACAATGTATTTCGAAAAATTGATTATCAGATGCAAAAAGTTATGCAACAAGCTAAGACAATCAACATTTTTTGTTTTTCTTAAAAATTCATACAAGTTTACCTGCGGAACTAGTGGGGTGAATTTCACTTGTAGACACAACAGTAGGGAACACTATAAAAGTAAATTTGCGTAATCGTCTGAAGTGCTGTCATTCTCTTCCAACACAAAAAAAATAAGGTGGGGAAAATTTAACGAATTCAAACATTTCCTCTTCAGCCCATACTCCAAGCATAAAAAATAATCGATCGCTAATTTAAATTCATTTTACCTGAAGAAGAATCCACTGAAACAAAAGATGAAGACAGTATTTCTAAATGTGAAGATAAAAGGGGAGTTAAGCCGGTGTCTGGCAGTTATAGTCTGGTCATTTTATTCATTTATTTTAGAAATAGTTTGATCTGGAAAAACTAAAGGAAATTGGCCATTTTCTGCTTGCTTTAGACGGTAGCTAATTTTAACCATTTTTGTGGTGTCCACACGAGACATAACCCAATGTCGGTAACCGTTTCAAAATCGGTTATAGAAGCAGCTTGATCGAGTTAAAAATTTTGTCATATGCATAATCTATTTTGAATTTCCAAGTGTTTATCAGCACACTCATTCATAGGAGTTATGTTAACTGTATAAATATGTTGATATAATAATAATGAAAATAATAATTTAACCAGTTCTAAAAAAAACAACTCTTAGTTTTTTGCATTAAAACACTATTTATGTTTCGAAATGCCACGAGTTGTAACAGCGATGACGAAAAGCATGAAGCATCGTGAACTACGTATTCTTTTCTTGTTAAAGCGCTCTCTCTACGTATACAGAGGTTAAATGTTCTTTTGTATTCATACAGTACACATTATTATAAAAAAGAACAACAAAGACTCGAAAATGACTGTTTAGTTTCAAATAATATAAAGCAGACCCGTTTTAATTCATTGAATGAAGTGTTGAATAAATTATGTATCAATAAGAAATGTTTTTCCACCAAAAATCACGGGGAGTATTCTCTAGCTCGATCCACTTACCACTGGTGCTATTCGCTTGAATTTCTATCGTTGATGAGACGCCTGTGACATTCAGTTTCAATATGTAAATATTTTTTCAAGGTCTGGTCGTAAATTATACAAAGAATTTTCTAAATGATTGGTCAAATTTATACCTGCGGAACTGGTTGCTAAAATTTGAGTGGAAGATAATGACACGACTGTAAAAGTGATAAGGATTGAAATTTTTAACCATTAAGAAACAGCGGATTATGAAATTTATCTTATTTTATGATTCTGAAACGCTTTGACAAATAATGCACGTATTTATACCAATCATGCAAATAATAATGCATGCATTACACGGAAGAATTAGGCATAAAATTGTAATGACTTTACCTGAAGAACTGTCCATTGTAATAAATGTGGTAGACGATTGAGACACTATAATTATGTGTAAGAAAAATCGTTATCATAAGGAGGTGATTTACATAAAGATAAAATGATAAATGCTGCCTTCAACAAACAAATGCACCCGCGATATTGGAAGTGTGCAATTAACATGCAATAAATTAACAATAGCAAAATTTTGGCAATTGATGTATTCCACACACTCTCCTAAAAGTACGGTTAATAATATATTTGGCTGAATTATTTACGTTGCCTTACCTGTGCAGTTAAATCCATCTCCAGTGTATCCAGAATCACATGTGCAAATATAAGATCCATCTGTGTTATTGCACGTAGCTTTGGAATGACATGGGGGAGATGTTATGCATTCGTCAACATCTAAAATATAGCAGTTTCAGTACATTTTTTCATTAACTGTGTTCTCCTGAAAGATTTAATAAATTAAATTATTTACGTCGCCTTACCTGTGCAATTAAATCCATCTCCGCTGAATCCAGAATTACATGTGCAAATATAAGATCCATCTGTGTTATTGCACGTAGCATTGGTATGACACGGAAAAGACGTTTGGCATTCGTCTATTTCTGAATTAGCAAGATCAATAAAGCTATTTATTTTCAGTTGATTCTTTTCGGAAGATATGGTAAATTACAATATTTGCACTTTCTTACGTGTACAATTGAATCCATCTCCAGTATATCTAGAATTACATGTGCAGATATAAGATCCATCTGTATTATTGCACGTAGCATTGGAATGACATGGCGAAGACGTTTGGCATTCGTCAACATCTGAAATATAGCAATTTCAGTACATTTTTTCATTAAATGTGTTCTCTTGAAAGATTTAGTAAATTAAATTATTTACGTCGCCTTACCTGTGCAATTAAATCCATCTCCGCTGAATCCAGTATTACAGGTGCAAATATAAGATCCATCAGTGTTATTGCACGTAGCATTGGTATGACATGGAAAAGACGTTTGGCATTCGTCTATTTCTGAATTAGCAAGATCAATAAAGCTATTTATTTTCAGTTGATTCTTTTCGGAAGATATGGCAAATTAAAATATTTGCACTTTCTTACGTGTACAATTGAATCCATCTCCAGTATATCCAGAATTACATGTGCAGATATAAGATCCATCTGTATTATTGCACGTAGCATTGGAATGACATGGCGAAGACGTTTGGCATTCGTCCACATCTGAAATATAGCAATTTCAGTACATTTTTTCATTAAATGTGTTCTCTTGAAAGATTTAGTAAATTAAATTATTTACGTCGCCTTACCTGTGCAATTAAATCCATCTCCGCTGAATCCAGAATTACATGTGCAGATATAAGATCCATCAGTGTTATTGCACGTAGCATTGGTATGACATGGAAAAGACGTTTGGCATTCGTCTATTTCTGAATTAGCAAGATCAATAAAGTTATTTATTTTCAGTTGATTCTTTTCGGAAGATATGGCAAATTAAAATATTTGCACTTTCTTACGTGTACAATTGAATCCATCTCCAGTATATCCAGAATTACATGTGCAGATATAAGATCCATCTGTATTATTGCACGTAGCATTGGAATGACATGGCGAAGACGTTTGGCATTCGTCAACATCTGAAATATAGCAGTTTCAGTACATTTTTTCATTAACTGTGTCCTCCTGAAAGATTTAATAAATTAAATTATTTACGTCGCCTTACCTGTGCAATTAAATCCATCTCCGCTGAATCCAGAATTACATGTGCAAATATAAGATCCATCTGTGTTATTGCACGTAGCATTGGTATGACACGGAAAAGACGTTTGGCATTCGTCTATTTCTGAATTAGCAAGATCAATAAAGCTATTTATTTTCAGTTGATTCTTTTTGGAAGATATGGTAAATTACAATATTTGCACTTTCTTACGTGTACAATTGAATCCATCTCCAGTATATCCAGAATTACATGTGCAGATATAAGATCCATCTGTATTATTGCACGTAGCATTGGAATGACATGGCGAAGACGTTTGGCATTCGTCAACATCTGATATATAGCAATTTCAGTACATTTTTTCATTAAATGTGTTCTCTTGAAAGATTTAGTAAATTAAATTATTTACGTCGCCTTACCTGTGCAATTAAATCCATCTCCGCTGAATCCAGTATTACAGGTGCAAATATAAGATCCATCAGTGTTATTGCACGTAGCATTGGTATGACATGGAAAAGACGTTTGGCATTCGTCTATTTCTGAATTAGCAAGATCAATAAAGCTATTTATTTTCAGTTGATTCTTTTCGGAAGATATGGCAAATTAAAATATTTGCACTTTCTTACGTGTACAATTGAATCCATCTCCAGTATATCCAGAATTACATGTGCAGATATAAGATCCATCTGTATTATTGCACGTAGCATTGGAATGACATGGCGAAGACTTTTGGCATTCGTCAACATCTGAAATATAGCAGTTTCAGTACATTTTTTCATTAACTGTGTCCTCCTCAAAGATTTAGTAAATTAAATTATTTACGTTGCCTTACCTGTGCAATTAAATCCATCTCCGCTGAATCCAGAATTACATGTGCAGATATAAGATCCATCTGTGTTATTGCACGTAGCATTGGTATGACACGGAAAAGACGTTTGGCATTCGTCTATTTCTGAATTAGCAGAATCAATAAAGCTATTTATTTTCAATTGATTCTTTTCGGAGGATAGGGGTATATCAAAATATTTGATATTAAAATATCTTACGTGTACAGTTGAATCCATCTCCAGTATACCCAGTATTACATGTGCAGATATAAGATCCATCAGTGTTATTGCATTTGGCGTCTGAGTGACATGAGGAAGCTTGGCACTCGTCAATGTCTAGAATAGAATTTTTTCTATTCAACTAATTATTTTAAAGATTTGGATCTTTCTAAACACTGGCTTTTCCCGAATGAGCAAAGCAGCCTATGAATTGTCGTTCCAAAAAACAATACCCGCTTCGTCCGAATTATACGCCCGAATGGGAAAGAAGACGTAATGGAAAATCGTAATGGAAAATTCATTAATACTTTTGTAAGTTTACATCCCCTTCTCATATAATGAAATTAATGCATTTATCTACGCATAATGGCTCCATTTATTACCATTAAAGACATTTTGGCAGTGAACTCAAATTAGACTTATTAAGTAAGTCAATCAAATACATTGAACTCAAATAAGACTGGAAAACTAGTTCTCTGACTTTCCCTCATTAATGAGTGAAGCCAAGATGGCGGGTGATCAAGCCATTTTTGTAAGTATGATCCCAGTAAAATAAAAATTCAGCCATTTTACCTGTGAAATTTCGGCGTGGAGGCCTGGATCATACCTACAAGAAAGGCTTTATGATCCGCTATCTTTGCTTGAAACATTTCACAGAGCTATCGTTTCAGTTTTATTTGTGTTCACTGGTCAAGTATGTCTTATTTCAGTTTACTGCATTTGGGCACAGTTTAATGAGATAACCTCTCTGTCACTTGGGCGACTTTAGCTTCCTCTATGTTCTACCACGACAGCCGGGTGTAATTCCTTATCTCCGGGCGGAAATAGTACCCTCGAACGGTGCGCCGCACAGGCTCGGCAATTATGAATTACCCCTGAGCAGTAGGGAAAACCGATATTTATACCTTCTCTTACTCCATTAAATAAGAATATACTCCCTTAAATAAGAATATCTCCGCCGGCTTACCTGTGCAATTAAATCCATCTCCAGTATATCCAGAATTACATGTGCAAATATAAGATCCATCTGTGCTATTACAAGTAGCATTGTGATGACATGGTGAATATACTTTGCAATCGTCAAAATCTAAAATTACAATTTAACCAAACAATTATTTTGAAGGATTTAGAATACTAAATTTTCCTCCTACTTACTTGTGCAATTAAATCCATCCCCACTATATCCAGAATCACATGTGCAATGGTAAGATCCATCTGTGTTATTGCATGTAGCATTTGAATGACACGGGGAAGATGTTAAGCATTCGTCAACATCTAAAATGCCATTTGTACTATTTTTATTTCTCCACTTACACACTGTGATCGACTCAAATATTACGTATTTTAAATTATTTTCGTTGTCTTACCTGTGCAGTTAAATCCATCTCCAGTATATCCAGCATCACATGTGCAAATATAAGATCCATCTGTGTTATTGCACGTAGCATTGGAATGACATGGCGGAGATGTTATGCATTCGTCAACATCTGAAATGGCAGTTGTAGCATTTTTATATTTCCGTCACTATTCTATCTCAAATATTTTTAAAATATATTATTTCGTTGTATAACCTGTGCAGTTAAATCCATTTCCACTATATCCAGAATCACATGTGCAAATATAAGATCCAATGGTGTTATTACAGGTCGCATTGGAATGACATGGGGGAGATATCAGGCATTCGTCAAAATCTGAAATGACAGTTGTAACATTTTTATTTTTACATTTATTGTGTACCTCTAAAGCATTATTTAGGTTGTCTTAGTTGTGCAATTAAATCCATCTCCAGTATATCCAGAATCACATGTGCAAATATAAGATCCGTCTGTGTTATTGCACGTAGCATTGGAATGACAAGGGGGAGATGTTACGCATTCGTCAATATCTGAAATGACAGTTATGACATATATTTCCCACCTAATATTTTTTTAAATATTTATTAAAAAAATTGTTCCCAATGAATAATATAGTACTTGTGCAGTTGAATCCATCTCCAGTATATCCAAAGTCACATGTGCAAGTATAAGATCCGTCTGTGTTATTGCACGTAGCATTGGAATGACACGGCGGGGATGTTACGCATTCGTCAACATCTGAAAGGACATTTGTAGCATTTTTATATTTCCATTTCCTCTTTTTTACTATAGACACTTAGTAAAAACATTATTTGCTTGACTTACCCGTGCAGTTGAATCCATCTCCAGTATATCCAGCATCACATGTGCAAATATAAGATCCATCTGTGTTATTGCACGTAGCATTGGAATGACATGAGGGAGATGTTAGGCATTCATCTGCGTCTAAAATGACGGTTGTAAAAATAATAAAAATAAGTCTTTCAATCACAAGATAAAAATACATATCTTATGTTACATTTTAAAGAAAGGAATCCTATCCTATATACCAATCTTACACTAAATTATATTTAAAAATTAGTCTATTTACAAATGTGGTCTTAAAACGCTGCGTGTTAATTTTGGGATAAAGGCATCGTTTCTTACGTAGATTAAAAGGTACTTCTTTTTTCTTAGGTATAATTACTGTGAGAGGATGATCATCAGAGGTAGTAATTGTGTTGAAAATTTTCATATCCTGTTTTTGTAATAAGTCAAGCACTCTGATCGAGTATGAGATATATAACTACGTTTGTAGCATTTATCTAAAAAACTCTGAACAACCTTAAGATCTGATTCCGAGGCGCCGTAAATGGAGAGCCCGTAAGTAATACTAGGCAGTACTAAAGATCTAAACAAATTATCTATTTCTGTCTGATTATATTGTTCTTTTCGTAACGTTCTTAAAACATATAGACATTTGTTCGCTTTCATTAGCTTACGCTTCACATGCTCGTTAAACTTACAGTCACTCTGTAACGTAACTCCCAATAATAGTAAATTCTCACATTGAGGAATATCTCTAATCTTTGCGTAATTTTCATCGTTATTTTTCTTTCTAATGACCAGTTCCTTGCATTTGCTTGGATTGCATAACATCTGGTTGTTTTCAGACCATGTTTAAAATTCATTGACTAAATCAGCTGAACTATCATAATTCTTCCATACAGGAGCAACAATATTTGAATCATCCGCATTTTTAAAAAGAGATTGAATGCCATAAAGTTCCGATTCAAGATCATTCAAAAAAATATTGAACAGATATGGCCCGCTTACGTTCCCCTGAATTGTTCCCTTATTAACTTCTTTCCAGATACAGCAGTAGTTATTAAAGTAAACACGCTGCTGCTTGCCAGACAAGAAACTATGGTACCAATTCACAATATAAGGGTTCACTGGTAACTGTTTCAATTTGTCAGATAAAAGGTTGTCCTTGACACAGTCAAAAGCCTTACTGAAATCCATTGCAAATAAACGCACCGCTTTACAATCATTTTCATCTAAATATTTGCAAACTTGATATTGGATGGATATAAGGGCATTTGTACAGTTCCCCCCTGTTCTATAAGGAAACTGAGTGGTACTCAAGCGTTTTTCTAGGATACTCTCAACATGTGTATGATACACAGCCTTCTCAAAAGCCTTTGCAATAACTGGAGTAATGTTAATACCACGAAAGTGTGAGTTCTCTACAGGTAGTATCACTTTAGGTAACGGCTTGATGTTAGCTCTCTTCCAAGAACTTGGCCAAGAGTGAGTAGACAATGAAAGATTCCAAATATGCGTAATTACTGGCTTTAGAATTTCTGAATGGTCCTTCCAAACCCAGAATGGTAGCATATCTGGTCCAGTAGCTGTTCTCTTAAGTTTGGATAGTATATCCCAAACATACCTTTCTGAGATTTTGGGAATTTCCACTCCCTGTGTTATCATCATATCTCTAGGTGATATATAGTTATCATCATAACATGTTTGACCAAAGTGGTCATTAGGTCTATCCAGCAAATCAGGGTCAAGGGAAATTTGAGAGGAACTTCGACGCTGTGATATACTATCAACATTTTCCCACCATCTCCGACATCCGATCATAGCCCGAGGATTCCTCCGATTTTCACTAATTACTTCTGAAATTCTGCCATTAATCAATTTCAGACGTTCTTCATTATTGAGAGAAATTCTTGATTTTGCTCTAAACAGCGATTTAACCAATGGAGCCATCCAAATAGGGTCCCTAGTTGACATTCTAACATATTCTATAGGCATACACTTGTCCATAAGCTTTTTGATTTTGTCCTCCATGAGATTAACTGCGACGTTAACATCCTCTGCTGCAAATACTTCGTTCCAGACCTCTGATGCTAATGCTTGATAAAAAGCTTGCTTTCGATGTTTTCTGCAATCACGAAGTTGAAGCTTACGCCTAATGGGCTTTAGTTTAGTTCCAGCTGGTAGAACAAATGGTGTGATCGGTTTTCATTAACATATGAATAGGATATGCCTTTCCAAAAAGATCGGGCCGATTAGTTAAACAGTTATCGAGGTATGAAGCAGCTCTTGTTGGAAAATCAACTAGAACGTTCCATCCTGACATTGTTTCAAGTTCATGCACGTCCAATTGATTGAGATCACCACCACATAGAACCACCCTATCAGGATTTTTCTCTAATACACCATCAACAAAATCAATCAAATAATTTATCAAATCTGCATCCTTATATGTGTGCTTGGGCGGATTGTAAAGACCACATATCAACAAGTGATGACCAGAGGGCAATAACAAAGTCAAGCATATTAACTCATATAATCTAGAACGATAAATATTAAAAACTTTCAGATTCTCCCTCACGTATACAGCCACACCACCATTTTTTTTTCTGTCTAGATCAGACCAGCCTCTATCTCGCCTGAATGAACTATAAATTTGAATATTCACAATCGAATCAGGCATATCCGTTGCGAGATGGGTTTCAGAAACTACAGCAACATCGATATCGTGACTTCAAAAGTCCGCCTCCAGCGCAACTGGAGCCCGTACTCTGTTTTTAACTTTTGCTAAGGCACAGATATTGGTAAACATACACTTAGGGACAGCAAACTCATTAGTTGCGGGGGCTGTAGTGTTGTTAACACAAGATATGCGAATTAAACTGCTATATACGATTAGTTCGTTGTCGATTACTCTCAACTAAAGGTCGACGCCCATTCACTACAGCTATTTTGTTGATTATTTGTCTATCTTGTCTTATTCCTCCACCACGTCGGCCTCTATATTTTAAGATTCCCTCTGATGTAAGATATGTTAGTATAGGTACTGACGGCTTCACAGTGCAATTACGAAAGGACAGGAGCTTCCTTCGATCTATACAAATGTTGCTATTTCGTGCTTCGTTATTACTCACTGAATTAACATTCCCGCTACAATTTTTCTTTAACACCTCAATAGGCCCTGGATGAGTTTGTACGTCCATAAATACAGTTATATCCATCAAAATTGAGTGCCCTGGAACGGCTAATACGGTCAAACCATGCCGGTCCCATGACACGATAGGTCGTCGCAATCTCTGATTAGACTTATACGCTGACAAAATATGAGTTTTCAACAGCAGAGGGATCTTCAAATCTCTACCTTGAGTTTCCTCTTCGTTTAGTTTAACTTTTAAGAAGTTAAAATCGTTTATAAAACCAAGGAATACAACCAAACATACATACAAACTAAGAGCTCTAAAATTCGTGGCAGCCATATTTGCGCACAACACGTGTTGAAGCACTTTTATTTTGCAATCTCTTATTCTTTTATAAAGATTTGTTAAAAAAATGATTTCTGATGGCTTACCCGTGCAGTTGAATCCATCTCCAGTAAATCCAGAATTACACATGCAAATATAAGATCCATCTGTGTTATTGCACGTAGCATTGGAATGGCATGGGGGATATGTTAGGCATTCGTCTGCGTCTAAAGTGACGGTTGTAGCACTTTTATTTTGCAATCTCTTATTTTTTTATAAAGATTTGCTAAAAAAATGATTTCTGATGGCTTACCCGTGCAGTTGAATCCATCTCCAGTTAATCCAGAATTACACGTGCAAATGTAAGATCCATCCGTGTTATTGCACGTAGCATTGGAATGGCATGGAGATGATGTTAGGCATTCGTCAACATCTACAATGACAGTTGTAGCATTTTTTTTCAATCTAATATTTTGTTTAAATATCGGTTTTGTTGAAAAAATTATTTCGGATATCTTACCCGTGCAGTTAAATCCATCTCCAGTATATCCAGCATCACATGTGCAGATATAAGATCCATCTGTGTTATTGCACGTAGCATTGAAATGACATGGGGAAGACGTTAGGCATTCGTCAACATCTAAAATGACAGTTGTACAATTTTCACTTTTCTATTTCCTATTTTTAAACTCAACACTTGGCCGAAATATTATTCACATTGTCTTACCAGTGCAGTTGAATCCATCTCCAGTATATCCAGAATTACAGGTGCAAGTATAAGATCCATCTGTGTCATTGCACGTAGCATTGGAATGACATGGGGCAGATGTTACGCATTCGTCAATATCTAAAATGACAGTTGTAGTATTTTTTCCCATCTATTATTTTGTTTAAATATTGACTTTGTTAAAAAAAATATTTCCGATATCTTACCTGTGCAGTTAAATCCATCTCCAGTGTATCCAGCATCACATGTGCAAATATAAGATCCATCTGTGTTATTGCACGTAGCATTGGAATGACATGGGGGTGATATTAGGCATTCATCTGCGTCTAAAATGACAGTTGTAGAACTTTTATTTTGCAATCTCTTATTTTTTTTATAAGGATTTGTTAAAAAAATGATTTCTGATGGCTTACCCGTGCAGTTGAATCCATCTCCAGTTAATCCAGAATTACACGTGCAAATGTAAGATCCATCCGTGTTATTGCACGTAGCATTGGAATGGCATGGAGATGATGTTAGGCATTCGTCAACATCTACAATGACAGTTGTAGCATTTTTTTTCAATCTAATATTTTGTTTAAATATCGGTTTTGTTGAAAAAATTATTTCGGATATCTTACCCGTGCAGTTAAATCCATCTCCAGTATATCCAGCATCACATGTGCAGATATAAGATCCATCTGTGTTATTGCACGTAGCATTGAAATGACATGGGGAAGACGTTAGGCATTCGTCAACATCTAAAATGACAGTTGTACAATTTTCACTTTTCTATTTCCTATTTTTAAACTCAACACTTGGCCGAAATATTATTCACATTGTCTTACCAGTGCAGTTGAATCCATCTCCAGTATATCCAGAATTACAGGTGCAAGTATAAGATCCATCTGTGTCATTGCACGTAGCATTGGAATGACATGGGGCAGATGTTACGCATTCGTCAATATCTAAAATGACAGTTGTAGTATTTTTTCCCATCTATTATTTTGTTTAAATATTGACTTTGTTAAAAAAAATATTTCCGATATCTTACCTGTGCAGTTAAATCCATCTCCAGTGTATCCAGCATCACATGTGCAAATATAAGATCCATCTGTGTTATTGCACGTAGCATTGGAATGACATGGGGGTGATATTAGGCATTCATCTGCGTCTAAAATGACAGTTGTAGAACTTTTATTTTGCAATCTCTTATTTTTTTTATAAGGATTTGTTAAAAAAATTATTTCTGATGGCTTACCCGTGCAGTTGAATCCATCTCCAGTAAATCCAGAATTACACATGCAAATATATGATCCATCTGTGTTATTGCACGTAGCATTGGAATGACATGGGGGAGATGTTATGCATTCGTCAACATCTGAAATGGCAGTTGTAGGATTTTTATATTTCTATTTACTATTTTTTACTCAACACTTGGCAGAAATATTATTTGCGTTGTCTTACCCGAGCAGTTTAACCCATTTCCAGTATAGCCAGAATTACAAGTGCAAGTATAAGATCCATTTGTGTTATTGCATGTAGCATTGGAATGACATGGGGGAGATGTTAGGCATTCGTCAACATCTAAAATGACAGTTTTAGCATTTTCATTTTTCCATTTACTGTTTCTCACTAAATTTTTAAAGCTCACTTGGTACGGGGAGCTGCCACCTCGGCAGCAGCAAACGCATCAGTTACTTTAGAGAAAATACTGAAAATTTTGTAATCTCATATATTTCAACCGGAGTTCATGAAATATAATTCCAATTATACAAGGGCTATGAAGTCTGAAGTATAATTGGGGTTATATGAGTGAATGATGCGAGAAATATATGTGTCCCTCCGGTTGGTGTTCTTAGGACACACTCTCCCTACAACTCTTTGAATTTCTCCTTTCTTGTTTGGTGTCAAAATAGACGCTTGAGGATCATGGGACACCGTTCGTATAGCAACTATAGCGATTTTACTTTCCACCTCACACGGGGTACCCTGGTGTTAAAGTTGTGGTCCAAAGCACGGTAAAGACTAAGTCATACCATTTGCAATTTCATTTATTTCTTCCTCGTTCACTCATATATGCATATAACCACAATACATCAGTCTCCTCTACCCTTGTATAATTGGAATTAACAACCACGATAACACCAAGCCTGTTGCCAGACACTTTACATCTGGTAATCATTGTGTCAGGGACATGAAAATTAGTAAAACAAAATACAAAACATATATTCTCCTCTATTTTTTTCATAGTAACTCTCCTGACGAACGCTCTCAGGTCGCATCGTCGAGAAAGTTTTTTGTCTGATTAGGCAGTTGTTATACCACATTTGGTGCCATTGATTAGGCAGTTGTTATACCACACTTGAAGACACTGCAGCGCTGCTCCTTAGTTATATTGGATATTACCTGTGCAGTTAAATCCATCTCCAGTATATCCAGCATCACATGTGCAAATATAAGATCCGTCCGTGTTATTGCACGTAGCATTGGAATGACATGGGAGAGATACTACGCATTCGTCAACATCTAAAATGACAGTTGTAGCATTTTCACCTTTCCATTACCTCTTTTTCACTCAAATATACGTTAATTTTCTTTTTTCGTTGTCTTACCTGTGCAGTTAAATCCACCTCCAGTGTATCCAGTATTACATGCGCAGATATAAGATCCACCTGTGTTATTGCACGTAGCATTGGAATGACATGGGGGAGATTCTACGCATTCGTCAATATCTGAAATATTTTTTTTATCATTTTTATTTTTCCAATTCCTCTTTTTTACTCAACACTTGTCACTTGGCAGAAATATCATTCGCTTTGTCTTACCCGTGCAGTTAAATCCATCTCCAGTATATCCAGAATTACACGTGCAAATATATAAACCATCTGTGTTATTGCACGTAGCATTGGAATGACATGGAAGAGATACTACGCATTCGTCAACATCTGAAATTGCAGTTGTAACGTTTTCATTTCTCCATTTACTATTTCTTGCTGAAAATTTTGGTAAAAACTTTATTTTTGTTGTCTTACCTGTGCAGTTAAATCCATCTCCAGTGTATCCAGAATCACATGTGCAAATATAAGATCCATATGTGTTATTGCACGTTGCATTGGGATGGCATGGGGGAGATGTCATGCATTCATCAACATCTAAAAAGACAGTTACATCATTTTCACCTTTTAATTTCTCTTTTTTAACTGAACTCTTAGCCGAAATATAATTTGGTTTGATTTACCTGTGCAGTTAAATCCATCTCCACTGTACCCAGTATTACATGTGCAGATATAAAATCCATCTGTGTTATTGCATGTAGCATTGGAATGGCATGGGAGGGATGTTATGCATTCGTCAACATCTAAAATGACAGTTGTAGCATTTTCACTTTTTCATTTACTAATTTTCACTCAAACATTTGTTAAGAAAATGTTTCCAAAGTCTAACCTATGCAGTTAAATCCATCACCAGTGTATCCGGAATCACATGTGCAAATGTAAGATCCATCTGTGTTATTGCAGGTAGCATTGGAATGACATGGGGGAGATACTACGCATTCGTCAACATCTGAAATGGCAGTTGTAGCATTTTCGTTTCTCCATTTACTGTTTTATACTGAAACATTTGTTAAAAACTGTTTGTTGTTCTCTTACCTGTGCAGTTAAATCCATCTCCACTGTACCCAGTATTGCATGTACAGATATAAGATCCATCTGTGTTATTGCACGTAGCATTCGAATGGCATGGGGGAGATGTTATGCATTCGTCAACATCTAAAATGACAGTTGTAGCATTTTCACTTTTTCATTTACTATTTTTCACTCAAACATTTGTTAAGAAAATATTTCCAATGTCTAACCTGTGCAGTTAAATCCATCACCAGTGTAACCGGAATCACATGTGCAAATGTAAGATCCATCTGTGTTATTGCAAGTAGCATTGGAATGACATGGAGGAGATACTACGCATTCGTCAACATCTGAAATGGCAGTTGTAGCATTTTCATTTTTCCATTTACTGTTTTTTACTAAAACATTTGGTAAAAAATTTTTTTTGTTTTCTTACCTGTGCAGTTAAATCCATCACCAGTGTATCCGGAATAACATGTACAAATATAAGATCCATCCGTGTTATTGCACGTAGCATTGGAATGACATGGGGGAGATGTTACGCATTCGTCAACATCTGAAATGGCAGTTGTAACGTTTTCATCTTTCTATTTACAATTTTTTACTGAAACATTTCGAAAAAATTTTTTTGTTGTTGTCTTACCTGTGCAGTTAAATCCATCTCCACTGTACCCAGTATTACATGTGCAGATATAAGATCCATCTGTGTTATTACACGTAGCATTGGAATGGCATGGGGGAGATGTTATGCATTCGTCAACATCTAAAATGACAGTTGTAGCATTTTCACTTTTTCATTTACTAATTTTCACTCAAACATTTGTTAAGAAAATATTTCCAAAGTCTAACCTGTGCAGTTAAATCCATCACCAGTGTATCCGGAATCACATGTGCAAATGTAAGATCCATCTGTGTTATTGCAGGTCGCATTGGAATGACATGGGGGAGATACTACGCATTCGTCAACATCTGAAATGGCAGTTGTAGCATTTGCATTTTTCCATTTACTGTTTTTTACCGAAACATTTGGTAAAAACATTTGCTTTGTTTTCCTACCTGTGCAGTTAAATCCATCACCAGTGTATCCGGAATCACATGTGCAAATGTAAGATCCATCTGTGTTATTGCAGGTCGCATTGGAATGGCATGGGGGAGATACTACGCATTCGTCAACATCTGAAATGAAAGTTGTAGCATTTTCATTTTTCCATTTACTGTTTTTTACTGAAACATTTGGTAAAAACATTTGTTTTGTTTTCCTACCTGTGCAGTTAAATCCATCACCAGTGTATCCGGAATCACATGTGCAAATGTAAGATCCATCTGTGTTATTGCAGGTCGCATTGGAATGACATGGGGGAGATACTACGCATTCGTCAACATCTGAAATGGCAGTTGTAGCATTTTCATTTTTCCAATTACTTTTTTTTACTGAAACATTTCGAAGAAATTTTTTTGTTGTTGTCTTACCTGTGCAGTTAAATCCATCTCCACTGTACCCAGTATTACATGTGCAGATATAAGATCCATCTGTGTTATTGCACGTAGCATTGGAATGACATGGGGGAGATGTTATGCATTCGTTAAGATCTAAAATGACAGTTGTAGCATTTTCATTTTTCATTTACTATTTTTCACTCAAACATTTGTTAAGAAAATATTTTCAATGTCTAACCTGTGCAGTTAAATCCATCTCCAGTGTATCCGGAATCACATGTGCAAATGTAAGATCCATCTGTGTTATTGCAGGTAGCATTGGAGTGACATGGGGGAGATACTACGCATTCGTCAACATCTGAAATTGCAGTTGTAGCATTTTCATTTTTCCACTTACTGTTTTTTACTGAAACATTCCGTAAAAACTTTTTTTGTTGTCTTACCTGTGCAGTTAAATCCATCTCCACTGTACCCAGTATTACATGTGCAGATATAAGATCCATCTGTGTTATTACACGTAGCATTGGAATGGCATGGGGGAGATGTTATGCATTCGTCAACATCTAAAATTACAGTTGTAGCATTTTCACTCTTTCATTTACTATTTTTCACTCAAACATTGCTTAGGAAAATATTTCCAAAGTCTAACCTGTGCAGTTAAATCCATCACCAGTGTATCCGGAATCACATGTGCAAATGTAAGATCCATCTGTGTTATTGCAGGTCGCATTGGAATGACATGGGGGAGATACTACGCATTCGTCAACATCTTAAATGGCAGTTGTAGCATTTTCATTTTTCCAATTACTGTTTTTTACTGAAACATTTCGAAGAATTTTTTTTTGTTGTTGTCTTACCTGTGCAGTTAAATCCATCTCCACTGTACCCAGTATTACATGTGCAGATATAAGATCCATCTGTGTTATTGCACGTAGCATTGGAATGACATGGGGGAGATGTTATGCATTCGTCAACATCTAAAATGACAGTTGTAACATTTTCACTTTTTCATTTACTATTTTTCACTCAAACATTTGTTAAGAAAATATTTTCAATGTCTAACCTGTGCAGTTAAATCCATCTCCAGTGTATCCGGAATCACATGTGCAAATGTAAGATCCATCTGTGTTATTGCAAGTAGCATTGGAATGACATGGAGGAGATACTACGCATTCGTCAACATCTGAAATGGCAGTTGTAGCATTTTCATTTTTCCACTTACTGTTTTTACTGAAACATTCCGTAAAAACTTTTTTTGTTGTCTTACCTGTGCAGTTAAATCCATCTCCACTGTACCCAGTATTACATGTGCAAATATAAGATCCATCCGTGTTATTACACGTAGCATTGGAATGGCATGGGGGAGATGTTATGCATTCGTCAACATCTAAAATTACAGTTGTAGCATTTTCAATCTTTCACTTACTATTTTTCATTCAAACATTTCTTAGGAAAATATTTCCAAAGTCTAACCTGTGCAGTTAAATCCATCACCAGTGTATCCGGAATCACATGTGCAAATGTAAGATCCATCTGTGTTATTGCAAGTGGCATTGGAATGACATGGAGGAGATACTACGCATTCGTCAACATCTGAAATGGCAGTTGTAGCATTTTCATTTTCCATTTACTGTTTTTAACTAAAACATTTAGTAAAAAATTTTGTTGTTGTCTTACCTGTGCAGTTAAATCCATCTCCACTGTACCCAGTATTACATGTACAAATATAAGATCCATCTGTGTTATTGCACGTAGCATTGGAATGACATGGGGGAGATGTTACACATTCGTCAACATCTGAAATGGCAGTTGTAACGTTTTCATATTTCTTTTTACTATTTTTTACTGAAACATTTCGAGGAAATTTTTTTTTGTTGTTGTCTTACCTGTGCAGTTAAATCCATCTCCACTGTACCCAGTATTACATGTGCAGATATAAGATCCATCTGTGTTATTGCACGTAGCATTGGAATGACATGGGGGAGATGTTATGCATTCGTTAAGATCTAAAATGACAGTTGTAGCATTTTCATTTTTCATTTACTATTTTTCACTCAAACATTTGTTAAGAAAATATTTTTAATGTCTAACCTGTGCAGTTAAATCCATCTCCAGTGTATCCGGAATCACATGTGCAAATGTAAGATCCATCTGTGTTATTGCAGGTAGCATTGGAGTGACATGGGGGAGATACTACGCATTCGTCAACATCTGAAATTGCAGTTGTAGCATTTTCATTTTTCCACTTACTGTTTTTTACTGAAACATTCCGTAAAAACTTTTTTTGTTGTCTTACCTGTGCAGTTAAATCCATCTCCACTGTACCCAGTATTACATGTGCAGATATAAGATCCATCTGTGTTATTACACGTAGCATTGGAATGGCATGGGGGAGATGTTATGCATTCGTCAACATCTAAAATTACAGTTGTAGCATTTTCACTCTTTCATTTACTATTTTTCACTCAAACATTGCTTAGGAAAATATTTCCAAAGTCTAACCTGTGCAGTTAAATCCATCACCAGTGTATCCGGAATCACATGTGCAAATGTAAGATCCATCTGTGTTATTGCAGGTCGCATTGGAATGACATGGGGGAGATACTACGCATTCGTCAACATCTTAAATGGCAGTTGTAGCATTTTCATTTTTCCAATTACTGTTTTTTACTGAAACATTTCGAAGAATTTTTTTTTGTTGTTGTCTTACCTGTGCAGTTAAATCCATCTCCACTGTACCCAGTATTACATGTGCAGATATAAGATCCATCTGTGTTATTGCACGTAGCATTGGAATGACATGGGGGAGATGTTATGCATTCGTCAACATCTGAAATGGCAGTTGTAACGTTTTCACTTTTTCATTTACTATTTTTCACTCAAACATTTGTTAAGAAAATATTTTCAATGTCTAACCTGTGCAGTTAAATCCATCTCCAGTGTATCCGGAATCACATGTGCAAATGTAAGATCCATCTGTGTTATTGCAAGTAGCATTGGAATGACATGGAGGAGATACTACGCATTCGTCAACATCTGAAATGGCAGTTGTAGCATTTTCATTTTTCCACTTACTGTTTTTTACTGAAACATTCCGTAAAAACTTTTTTTGTTGTCTTACCTGTGCAGTTAAATCCATCTCCACTGTACCCAGTATTACATGTGCAAATATAAGATCCATCCGTGTTATTACACGTAGCATTGGAATGGCATGGGGGAGATGTTATGCATTCGTCAACATCTAAAATTACAGTTGTAGCATTTTCAATCTTTCACTTACTATTTTTCATTCAAACATTTCTTAGGAAAATATTTCCAAAGTCTAACCTGTGCAGTTAAATCCATCACCAGTGTATCCGGAATCACATGTGCAAATGTAAGATCCATCTGTGTTATTGCAAGTGGCATTGGAATGACATGGAGGAGATACTACGCATTCGTCAACATCTGAAATGGCAGTTGTAGCATTTTCATTTTCCATTTACTGTTTTTAACTAAAACATTTGGTAAAAAATTTTTGTTGTTGTCTTACCTGTGCAGTTAAATCCATCTCCACTGTACCCAGTATTACATGTACAAATATAAGATCCATCTGTGTTATTGCACGTAGCATTGGAATGACATGGGGGAGATGTTACGCATTCGTCAACATCTGAAATGGCAGTTGTAACGTTTTCATATTTCTATTTACTATTTTTTACTGAGACATTTCGAAGAAAGTTTTTTTGTTGTTGTCTTACCTGTGCAGTTAAATCCATCTCCAGTATATCCAGAATCACAGGTGCAGATATAAGATCCATCTGTGTTATTGCACGTAGCATTGGAATGGCATGGGGGAGATGTTATGCATTCGTCAACATCTGAAATGACAGTTGTAGCATTTTCACTTTTTCATTTACTACTTTTTACTCAAACATTTGTTAAGAAAATATTTCCAATGTATAACCTGTGCAGTTAAATCCATCACCAGTGTATCCGGAATCACATGTGCAAATGTAAGATCCATCTGTGTTATTGCAGGTAGCATTGGAATGACATGGGGGAGATACTACGCATTCGTCAACATCTAAAATGGCAGTTGTAGCATTTTCATTTCTCCATTTACTGTTTCTTACTGAAACATTTGATAAAAACTTTTTTGTTTTCTTACCTGTGCAGTTAAATCCATCTCCGGTATATCCAGCATCACATGTGCAAATGTAAGATCCATCTGTGTTATTGCAAGTAGCATTGGAATGACATGGAGGAGATACTACGCATTCGTCAACATCTGAAATAGCAGTTGTAGCATTTTCATTTTACCATTTACTGTTTTTTACTGAAATATTGGTTAAAAATTTTTTATTGTTCTCTTACCTGTGCAGTTAAATCCATCACCAGTGTATCCGGAATCACATGTACAAATGTAAGATCCATCTGTGTTATTGCACGTAGCATTGGAATGGCATGGGGGAGATTTTATGCATTCGTTAACATCTGAAATGACAGTTGTAGCATTTTTACTTTTTCATTTACTTTTTTTACAAACATTTGGAAAATATTTCCAATGTCTAACCTGTGCAGTTAATCCATCACCAGTGTATCCGGAATCACATGTGCAAATGTAAGATCCATCTGTGTTATTGCAGGTAGCATTGGAATGACATGGGGGAGATACTACGCATTCGTCAACATCTGAAATGGCAGTTGTAGCATTTTCATTTCTCCATTTATTGTTTCTTACTGAAACATTTGATAAAAACTTTTTTTGTTTTCTTACCTGTGCAGTTAAATCCATCTCCAGTATATCCAGCATCACATGTGCAAATGTAAGATCCATCTGTGTTATTGCAAGTAGCATTGGAATGACATGGAGGAGATACTACGCATTCGTCAACATCTGAAATAGCAGTTGTAGCATTTTTATTTTACCATTTACTGTTTTTTACTGAAATATTGGTTAAAAATTTTTTATTGTTCTCTTACCTGTGCAGTTAAATCCATCACCAGTGTATCCGGAATCACATGTACAAATGTAAGATCCATCTGTGTTATTGCACGTAGCATTGGAATGACATTGGGGAGATGTTACGCATTCGTCAACATCTGAAATGGCAGTTGTAGCATTTTCATTTCTCCATTTACTGTTTTTTACTGAAACATTTGGTAAAAACTTTTTTTGTTGTCTTACCTGTGCAGTTAAATCCGTTTCCACTGTATCCAGTGTTACATGTGCAGATATAAGATCCATCTGTGTTATTGCACGTGGCATTGGAATGACATGGGGAGGATGTTTGACATTCATCAACGTCTGAAATGCGATCGCAAATATAATTCTGTATTGTCGTGATATATTGAACTCTGTTTTTGGGGCTGTGAACATGCGAGGTTCTTATGTTCTGATTATTGTTGCTTAACAATATCATTTCATGTCTGTGTTACAATTGTTAATTTTTAATTTTACCTTGACAATATGTTTTATTTCCGGTAAATCCAAGTTTACAGGTACAGAAATAACTCCCTGGAGTGTTTGTGCAAGTTGCGTTATCATGACAATACCCGCCTTCACAACATTCATCTAGGTCTAAAAAGAGACATTTGATATCTTTTAGGGTTTTTTAATAACATAATTATTATTCCAGCCTGAACGCAGCTTCAGTCTTATATGTTTCTGTGGTTTTGCGTTCATTTCTACAGTTTGTGTTTTCTGGCTTTTGGTAAACTAAACGTTGCATAATGATTATACACTTTATTTATTCATTCAGGGCATCCACTTCCTTTGAACATTTATTGTAAGAATGAACTAAACTTATTTAACTTGATTATTACATTTGTAAGCAAGGGTACCGTGAAATGCGTTAGTGCCACCTTAATAGTTTCAACACACGAAAGAATGAAATTGTAAAATCCTTCACTCGACCTCATTATACCAGAAGGAATGATTGCCTTAGGATTCCTAAAGTATTTGCAAGAACTTGTAACGATTAGCAACAAAAGCCGGTTGTCTTTTTCATTAAATTTTGTACAATTAAACACGATGCCGGTGATATTGTGTCCGCAAGTTGCCACTGTGGTATCAAAATACAATCCTCATTCCAGGCGTTCTAGTTACGTTCTTACCTGATGTAATACAGTTCAGGGCCAACTACGAAACTTAAATATCATCATAAATATAAATAATATCATCATAAATTTCTGAATTTTTCTTGAACATATCATAGCATCAGAAATTCCTCAAATACATAATTTTATATTTTTGTCCTTTAATTACTACAAAGTTCGTAAAGGTTACCCACCTTGAACAACAGTGATCTCCTGTGGTTTGTCGCTGAGATCAAATGAATCTTGAAAAGTAGCAGTGGTTCGGTCAAATCTATCTATACTTTGCCTTGTGCTATCCATTGTATAGAAATAATCATCTCCTATTGCAACGTTTACTGAGCTTGTTACACCAGAGTATAACTTGATTTGCGAAGTTGAACCATTAAAATATGTTTTCATGAGAGAAAAACTACTGCTGGCACTGATATAGTCAATCCAGTATATCACTTCATATTGAGAATCGACGGCAAGATATTTTGGGGACGTATTGTTATGGTAAATAATCTCCTGGGTATCTTTGTCGAGATAATAGCGAACGATATCACCGTTTTCGATATCAGCGAATACAAGAGAACTAAAAGGGAGAAAAAGATTGAATATTTAGTCTGTGTATTGCAAAATATAGCTTGTTCTCAATTATCTTCGTCCAATGAAGAAGTGTTTTCAACCACATGTTGTGCTCTCATGAAAAATAGAAATAATTTGAATGAAATTTTTGATGGAATTAAAATGCTAGACAGAAAATAATAAAGAATTAGCCAAATATGCAACAACAAAATAATATGAACAATTGTATCGCAAGATAATTTCAAACTTTGAAATTTCTTGAAAATATGCAAAACCATGCCGTCGTTTTGGATTGTCTTGATAATTAATCTAGTGTATCCCTAATGAGCTGGAAAATTATTCTCACAGTAACACCATTATATCTTATACTTTTTATAAAGCTGTCAATTTCTTACCGCGTGACACAAAAATATAAAAAAAATGAAAACTCCACGCGGCCAAGTTTTCAACATTTTACGGCATTTCTCAAAAGGTTCGAAACTTAGTCATTTTCCCCTTCTTTTGGGGTTTACTATATTTATGCGTCTTATTCATCGAAAACAATTATCGTTACCACACTTTAGGTATTAGCTAAACCTCGGACTCGAAATTTTGGTTGTCGGTAATCCTCTATACCCTTTTTATAAGCAACACAAAAGTTATTAAAAATATCTGTTTTGAATTGCCCAATTTAAAGTATTTTTGGATTTCATTCTGTGATTCCCATTTTTATCAAAATTTTAGTAATATATGTACCTGTTAGTTGGATCACTGTCCAAATCATCGGCATTGACAATGTCGGTTGGATTTAGATCAGTTAAATTTCCGGTATGCAAGTCAACGATTCTCACTTTCCTGAAAAGATTAGTAATGAAGTAAACCTTTCTCTTTACATGATCCACAGTAAACCTGTCAAGAGTCGTCAGAGATCCTCTGATTGTCATTTTATCACTCCCATCCAGTTTAACTGTGATGAGATTGCTTCCATCGTAGTAGATGAGCCTTTTGGTGCCAGAATCATAATTTAATTTCACGTTGGTTGCTGATAATATGGTCACAGTCGAGTTACCGTCGGAGAATACGCCTTTAATAGCACTGGTTGTTGCATAGTATATGGCATCCACTGTACACGTGAGAACTAACAATATCAACAAATAACAATCAATAGCATAGTACCGTTGTTTATCTTGTGACCACGGCTGTGATTATGCAAGAAAAGGTTTTTTTTTAAATTCGTTCTTAATGAAAGCGAAGAAGTAACTAGAAACCGTAGCTAGATCGCTTATAAATTGGGGGGCTGTAAGTTTATTTAATATATGGTTTACACAAAATAGGGAAAATAGAGCTCGGTTATAGGAAGAATGTATGAATATGCATCCTTCCCCCTTACTACGACTTTTTGATCTAGCACTTTTTGTAGGATTGTCGAGTTATTAGCATTCTTAAATTCTTTCCTCGGATGAGAAGACGGTTGAAATTTTCAGAAATCAATGTGAAACATAATAGTGAAAGTCCGAAGCGATTTTCTCCGTCTTACAAAATTTCGCGCGGGATATTTTCTACTATTTTCAAAACCGCGGTACAGACTGTTTTCTAGCCATTTATAGCTTACGAAATACGCACCGTGTCACTCACATTCAGATCTAAGTTACGCCTGCGCTTGGATATAATTGGAAGCTATGCTATCGGGAGAAGTAGGGGTTATTTATATAAGCACAACCTTCACAAAAGAAGCCATCTCCACTGTAGTTTGCTTTGCAAGCGCAGTAGTATGAACCATCCACGTTTGTGCAAGTTGCATTTGTATGACACGGAGCATCTCGTTCGCATTCGTTGATATCTATAATCATAAATTATCATAAATTATTCAAATATTAAAATAAAATAATGATTTCGAATTTTCTATAATTTATATCGCTAAGACGGCCTGAAACTTTGAAAACATTGAATTAAATAAGTACATATAATGGTGCATGTTAGTATAATTATTTTATTTACACATCATTATACTAACATCATTATGGGAATCTAGTAACGTCGTATGCCATAATTAATTATACAAATAAATTTAATATTTAAGCAATTAAGTATACCAAAATCATGTTAAATGATATAACTTTCACTATACTTAAATTTTTGACAGTATTGAACCCAAACTAACTTACTAAGTAATGGCGTATGTATTTCAAATGGTGTATATGTATTTGTTAGATATAATTATTGAGCGACCACCATGAACAATATTAAATTATTTCAATTTTTTTACTGCATGATTTATAAACACAATTGATGAAATTTAGACATACTTATTGTTATTAATTGTCTTGAAAACAACAGAGCGCCACAAAAAGATAAGTAAATCCAACTTTAGCACGCTAATGTGCGCTAGAGCCCCAATAACATATATGCTTGACGTTCACAGTTCACAGGATTAAAAATTTTGGTTCATTTTACATAGTTTGAGATAAAATCATCTCATTCATGATATGTCAATAGCTTCAAAATAATACAGTTTATTATGATTAGGCAGTATCGTACACAAAGCATTTTAATGGCGTACCTGTGCAGCTGGTGCCGTTGCCTTCAAAGCCTTGATTGCAAGTGCATGTAAACGAACCATCGCTATTCGAACAGTTTGCATTCATATCACAAGGACTACTCTGGCATTCATTTATATCTACAAAAGTCAATGGTATCTTCATTAAGTAAGAATATCGCTTAAGTCAATGTTTTTTTATTTGGCATGTTATTTTTGAGGAGCAATGACATTTTCATTGCTAACATTCTTTATAAAGTAATCATCCGTGAGAGAAAATTACATTTTTAGGTATGTATATTCTCTGTCACTGAGTATATACGTAATTTTATTTGTTGAGCTTTGCCCAAAACTATTAGTGGGAAAGGCTATAAAAAATCAATGAAAAACCTAAAGCTCAACGTTGGCGCCCTCGTACATCGAATAATATCTTACCTGTACAGTTTTTGCCATTTCCGTTGAAACCAGTTTGGCATTCACAGAGATACGAACCGATTGTGTTTGTACAGTTTGAGTTTAAACCACATGCCGTTTCCGCGCACTCGTCTACATCTGTTGAAATTAAAACGAAGTTAAACCAGAAGAAATATAACATCAGATTCCTTAAACTTTTAGAAGAACTTGCAAAATATCATTCCTCAAAAAATAAGCATGAAAAGATAGCACTCAATTTCAAACAAAGAATGTTGGGATCGATACGCGTTTTAACACTACAACAATGCTCAACGTCTTGACTCCAGAACCTTTGGTTCCGGCAGGATCTTCTGCGATCCCTGGTTGTGACGTAACTACTGGCCGATCGAAATATCAAGAATCAGGCGGCACTTCTGTACGGGTTTAATGTTTAAAACAATGCTATATCATATATTTTAATTAAATAGACCACGCCTTAATAGTTTAGAATGAGGACCATCTGCATCTATGTTCATAATAATTATTCTTATATTACTAAACATGATAAAGTCGTTTAATTTCGTTTAATTCATTTCATACCTTCACAAATTGTTTTATTCCCAGTGAATCCAGTGTCACATGAACAGACGTTAGTACCAGGAGAGTTTGTACACGTTGAGTTTTCAGGACAAGTATTATTTAAAAAACAATAATCCTTATCTAGAAGAAAAAAGGTGAGAACGGTTCTTTATATTTAAACTATTCTGCTACTAGAATTTCTAAAATTTCAATCTGGGACAAGTCAAGCCATCTCAGATCGATCTCATTTTACGATTTTTCACACTTTCTTCGCTCGCTTTACGTTCAATCTATAAATTTGAACCACCAGTGTTAACAAACTCCAATGCCCAATGAATATTCATCAGCGTTAGGCGTGTAGATTTGTCGTTAAGTGCCTATACCATAGTAAGAGATTTTGAATATATCAAAAGTTAAGGTATTTTAACTTTGAAATAGATTTTCTTATCGAAAAATTCTGTAGAAATATCTTGAAAGATTTATTAGCCTTTAATGTTACCACACATGACGTCAAATCGGGAATTGCAAATGAAATTCCCGATTTAACGTCATGTCCATTTTAAAGGCTAATAAACCACCAAAAGTACCTTAAACTTTTGATATATATATTCAAAATCAGCAACCAGGGTATAGACACTTTAACAGATACAGACCGTCCTTAGTGATTACTAATGCATCCAATTTATTACAGATTCTCTTTCGTTACATGTATTAAAATATTTGGGTTTAACAATATTTACATGGGCTTAAATACCGTATATATTCCTTCGTGAATTTTAATCACTTACCACTTACAACAATCATTCGTGTTGCTTTAGTTGAAAGTGAAATCGTAGTAGCCACTGTATCTGTCGATTTATCATATTTATCAATTTGTGATGTTGTTGTATCGAGGATATAATAATACCCATTCCCATCTGCAATGTCCACGGTTGCAATACCTCCTGATTGATCTGTTCCTATCTGTGAAGTATTACCACCGTACGTTGTTTTTAATATCTTGTAATTTGTGTCAGTTGTAAATAGAATCCAATATACGGTTTTATTCACGGTATCGAGCGCAAGGTGAGTGCCTATTTCATTGACACCAGAGTGAAGAGTTTGAACAGTTCCATCTGCAAGACTGTACCGGATAAGATTTCGACTGTCCGTATTATCAGTGGTGAGAAATATTGATCTATTTGGATAAAAATTAAAAGCGCACAAATATATATTGGAAGATAAAGTAAGATTAAAGGAAGATTACATATATTTACCCACACTTCATTACCTTGCTCTATGGGGGGAGGGGATAATTTACGAAAAATATTATTTGCTCAAATTTGTCAGTTGGCTTAGGGAGTACGACAAATATTTAAGGAAACTTCTTGAAAAACTCATAACTTCCGGTTTCGAATTGACCAATTAATAAAACAAATAGATGCATATGATTGAAAAAAAAAAGTTAGGAGTTTTTCAAATATTTGAATAATTTTGCCTCCGTGAGCCAGCTAACTGATGAATTTGAGCAAATGAGTTACTCGATATTTTTCGGAATGCTTCTGTTACCGCGAATGTAAATTTTGAGCAATCAAGTCGTCACAATTCAAAAGAAACGCCGAGAAAAACCGCCCGTGTAATCAGGCCCTCGATGCAATTCAAACAATAGATAATGAGATAATAAAACTCATTAATTAAGCTTCATTATCATCTCATTATCTATTGTTTGACTTGCATTCGACGTGACCAAAATGGCCAGGGTTACATACACAGTATGTCGCATTTTGGTTGCGTCGAATGCAACTCGAACAATAGATAATGAGCTGGTAATGAAGCTTAATGAGGTGGATCATCTCAGTATCTATTGTTTAAATTGGATTCGACGCGACTAAAATGCGACGTATCAACTAGGCCTAACCTAAGCCCACTCCGGAAACAATCCGCATTTTTCCCGCGAAGCGAATTTTTTTTTCTATTTGTTTTTGACAGCTCTGAAACAAAATAAAAAAGCTTTGCCCAATGTAATTTTATTACCAAAACGTAACCATTCATTTAAAGACTAAGGTTGACTTTTCTCCCACGTCTGACAACAGGTTTTTATATTAATAATAAACGTGTACTATGGGCTATTAAAGATTCTCTTTTGCCCGTATGTAGTTTAAGAAAAAATTGTTTTCAGTTCTTTGCCTACCTGTCGTAAGTATCAATTTTAAAGTCCCGGTAATCATCGCCATCTAACCCAATATCTGGTAAACTACTGCCATTGTAGTCGATTGATTTAAATCCTAAAACTTCTTTCAGGTAGTAGATAGTTTGATTGGCTGCGTCAACGGCAAACAATTTGTTAAAAGCTCCCACGCTCAGTAAACTTCGCAAGTCACTTCCATCCAACTTAGCGTTATACAGATCAACATCTTTCATATACCAAATCCGATAATTCAGTTCGTCATAATCTAACGTGGCACTGCCAGAAGATGCAAACGCAACAGAATCTCCACCGTCAATGGATGTGTAGGAAATATGAGTGGCGTTTGAGTAGAAGATGTATTCAGTGCCTTCTTCTGCATTTCCTGCGGGTGAAATTAAACATGTTTGATTCAATCGATGATATGATACTGAGAGACTCAGCAAAGCTATAAACAGTATCATAAAATAAGGAAGAGTTTCGTTTTAGGCCAGTGGACATATTTCTTTACATTTCCATCAAATGCATGCTTAAGCCAATAAACAAATATGCGACAGTTATATTTTGACAGAAATTGCCAATATTCAACACCTAATATTTATATATGTTTAGCAACAAGTGATGTTTTCAGCATTTTTTCAGCATTAAGTGGGATACACCCTGTACAGGGTGAATAATTTTATAGTCATGATTTCCAATGTTTTTCAACATAAAGGACAAGGCTGACAAACTATTGTAATCCCAGTCCCAGAGGCGTAAAATCTATTGTTCTTAAGAACGATATGAATTTTAGAATATTAAATGTTGCCTTTTTTGATACACCCTGTACACGTGCTAAACACATTAAAATCAATGAAAAATGAATCATTCTAGCAATAGCTGGGTTTCAGTCACGTGACAAATTTAGCACTTGATGGTCAACTCCAGATGGAAAAATATTTATCAAATCAAGTAAAATATTCATTGTAGGTTTTAACCTAATGTTGAGTAGATGTTATGTGCAATTTAACGAAATTTGCTCACTTCCACGAGGCATAATTCGGCAATATGTGTGAAGTTGACCACCAAGTGTTTCACTATGTATTAGTCTTGAGTGAAACCCACCTATTAATGGCGTAGCTCGTGTCGATAATTCGGGGCCGGGGGACAAATATTCATATATTTATGTTAAGTAACTGTAAAGGCAATAGATTTCAAAAATTATTAATCATGCAGAACATGAATATATGGAAATCTCCGCCTCAAAATTATGGATGCCTAGGCCACTTCATTCTAGCTGTTATTACTTGTCTTTAATGTAATCAACACATGTAAAATACGTATCACAACGTATTTATTAAAAATACCTAAAACTCTATCTGCAGTAGGAACAATGACTCGGTCGTAATCGCTGATGCAAATTTGAAGCCGAATTTGGGCGCCAGTGCCAGTCCTTTCCTACCGTTTTTGTCTTCACGGTCGACGATCGCGCTGATAGATAAGTACTGGCACTGGCGCTCAATTCTGCTTTAAAACCACTTGAAAGATGGTGGGCAAATAACCCAATGCGATTTCCGACAGCTTATGTCCTATATATGGGGGCAAAGTCCATTGCTATCAGCGGAGTATAATTGGGAAGAAGACAGAATAGTTTTACTTGGTTGAGTGTAACAAGCCCATTCTTTAAACTTGGCGTAAAAAAAGCCTTGTCCAGTTGCATTAAATTTAAAATCTTTATAATTATTCATTCAATAGAACTTTTCAGCTTACATGCGAATCAACGCATTTCAGATGTGGTGACCATGGAATTGCCAATAAAACGTAACCATTTCAGACTTGAAATAGGTTAATTTGCATGCAAGCTGAAAAGCTAAGCTCTAGAATAATTATGCTATTATGAATAACTGTTAGACATCCCGTTGTCATGAGCTTATAACCATAGCAACAATAAACAAGGGTGATATTATAAAGGCATACGTCGTCATGGCTAATTAAGTTTTAGTGATCGCCTTTTGTGCAGCTAATATATCGCTTATATCCTACAATTATTTTGTTATATGTACATGCTATGTACATGCAGTTAAATTTCTCAACTCAACAAATCACATCAGTTATACTTAGGGTTAATTAACTTACCCTTGACTTGAAAAAATTCCCAACTTGTGAAAATGAGTAAATAGAATGCGCATAAACGATACATCTGTGTAAAACAGAAAAAAATGCTTAGCAAATTTAACGGGATAGATTTTTTCAATATGACATAGGTTTAACTAGTTTTAAAGGCCTGTGAGATGCTGGGTTCTGTCGTGGGATTACCCTAATTTTCTGTAAAGTTCACAGGATCCTTCCAAAAAGCGGGGTGCAGATTATTTACTGCATGTGAATATGATATTTTTTCTCTTTCCCCTGCTGTTGTTGTTGATTTGTCTCTAGAGACCGTAGCTAAAACAAAGTTCCCAAACAGTAAAAGAGTAAAAAAAAACACCACAGCACTCGTGAGAGGTCAGTTAGAAAAAAAAAACAGTTTTAGGCCGCAGTATAAAAGTTGGCGTAGAATAATTTTGTTTTTAGGGCTGATTTCATGTGCACATGAGGGCTACACTACAAAAAACGAGAGATTTCCAAAAATCTATTATGTGAACCAGTGTTGTCAGGAAACACGGCTTTACAAATCATATCCAGCTGAGGTACCCTCAAGTCGTCAAGTTTAGCTTACATTTCAAAAATTACAATTATTTTTCATGCTATGACATTCAGCGAGAACTTGTTAAACGGTTGTTTAAAACCCCGTACAGATGGGCAAGTTTTCCTAGACAAATTTTATTTGCTCGTGTGTACGCGAAAAAATTGACAAGTTTTCCTTGCATGACAATGAGCCTTGTTCAAAAACTAGTCAAGTCAGCTTTTTAATAAGAAAAATGCTCGTGTGCACGGCCGTCAAGGAAAACTTGACAAGGAATTACGCAGTTGTGAACAGCGCAACAATTAATCTTCGAGCCAATCGAGCGGTTTTTTGAAGTATTTCAATTTCTGTTGGTTTTTGGGATTCGGTCGTATACTCATTTTATCATGGCTCGATCATATTATCGTAAAATATACTCATATTATCGTAAAATATACTCATATTATCGTAAAACTTTTCAAGAAAAAGTTGTCATTTTTCGCGTACACACGAGCAAATAAAACTTGGCAAGGAAAACTTGTCAACGAAAACTTGTTCGTCGTACACACCAGCTTGTACGGGGCTTAAGGCTCTTCTGCGCGTTCATGTTTGTGATAATTTCCATGAATCATCAAAATTTTGCTCTTTGTTTCATTTTCAGTTGTTATATAACAATGCTATTTGGTTAGCTAAAGCCCGTACAGACGGGCAGTTTTCCTTGCTAAGTTTTATTGACTCGTGTGTGCACGAAAAAAATTGACAAGTTTTCCATGACAAGGAGCCTCGTTTAAAATTTAGTCATGCCAGCTTTTCAACAAGGAAAATTCTCGCGTGTACGGCCGTCAAGGAAAACTTGACAGTGAATAGCGCAGTAGGGAACAGCGCAACAATCTTCGAGCCGACCGAGCGGAGTTCTCATGTTTTTCAATTTCTGTTTGTTTTTAGCTTCAGCTGTTACTCATTTTCTCATGGCTCATATTATCGTAAAATATACACATATTATCGTTAAACTTGTCAAGAAAAATTACTTATTTTGGGTACACACGATCAAATAAAACTTGGCAACGAAAACGTTTTCGTCATGCACACAAGCAAGTGAATTGGTCAAGAAAACTTGACCTCTGTACGGGGCTTAAGTCTGAGGTTAACAAATTTATACAAACTTAAATTATAACTTAGATTAGGTATTGTAAATTAAATTGGTACGATTAGGTATTGTAAATGGATACTGCATGATGAACTTCCTGAAAAACGTGAATATCCACCGCAATCTGAAAATACGATTGTCTGATTACGTTACTTCATATATTGCTTTTCAAATTCCCTTGTACTGACATAGTTTTTAATTGCTAGATACAATTTAAAGCAATCAGACGCAAGTTTTTCTTTGGCCCTATTCACGTCAACGCATGGGGTTTGCTGTATACGAACCTTCGCCTCATATGCGAACGCAAAACACGTATAGAAATGTCACATTTCAAGTTCCACCCTCAACGGAATGAGCAAAATTATGGCATTGGCACTCGTTTCCATTCGTCAAAATGATAATCGCATGCATTAACTTAACAGAATAAATAGGTCATTTATGGCTATACTCATTTAACTATTAAACATATTCAAGGATATAGCTATGTCTTTGTTTAACAAGCGATAGTCTGTCTGCATGAATATGTTATAAATTAGTATAATACATTCGTTTGTCTCCATAAACTTAGACACCATTTTAATGAAAACCTATTCGTCTGAATTTGAAATGAACCGCTAGGATATTCAAGATACGAGCGCAGCTGGGGCAACAATGACATTGAGCTAAAGCTATAGTGTGCTGCATATCATTCTTAGCTCTTTCAATATGACTTAGACAACTTAACTGCCAACGCTTAGCTCAGTCAGTGGAAAAATTAAAAGGCTAGTCCACAAATTAAATAATGAAAAAAATATTTAACTTTATAGTAAACTACTTCGTAAACTGAACGCTTATACTAATTTTTTCTCGAACCGTTCGTTTCACGGTAAATTTGCATAATCACTGAGCATTAAAGGCTATCTATATAAGGCATTTCTTACCTAGAGTTTGACCAGAATAGGACACAAGGCTTCTAATAGTACATGCATGTAGATATAGTACTTACTCATACGATAAAAATATTGAAAAACTCTCGATGGATATAAATATTTTAAATGACTTCATGGTCGCCTAACAACTTGCTACAAACTAGGTATAAGTGTCGATATATTATATTAAAACGTCAATTTGTACACCAGCAAGTTCACAAAATATTTGCCATTAAGTCTATTGGTAATAAATACTTATATTTTCCACTTACCGTTCACATGAGAGAAATGCAGCTAGATGTGTAGAATGCACACTGTACAATATGTGCGTACGAAAACGCTTAACTTTGTTATTGAGCGTGTTCCTGTTCAATCACTAGTTGCTATATACAAAAAAAATAATTTGCAATACTATGGCAAATTCACAGCAAGATATGCGTGGACGACATGCTGCTAATAGGAATAAAAATATTGATTGAGCTTCCATGGATGATATTATACAATTTAGAAACAAATTAAGAGGTCTTTTTAGTTAGATTACAAGTGGTTATAAATTGTCATACATTTATACTTAAAGGCATGAATTATCACAACAAACCAGTTGATAAGTCAACTTCATTTCAATTGTTATAAATAACTCCAGTGTCAAGGGCGCGTGGGAGGCGTGTGAAATTGCATGCGCCAATATCAACACTCGATAATAATTACTGCATGCTGCTGTAAATTTTTTACTCCAGGGAAGCCCGATAAACTTTGGCCACGGCAAATCTTCTAGGTCTAATTAGTTACTTGTTTGCCGAAAAGAAAATTAAATAATCGCCTATATAAGGATCTCTCTTAGAATCTCTCTCTTACCAGGATAAATTGTCCTGAAAGATGAGAAGATTTGACAAGATTTGGACAAGAGCAATGACAGGAGTTTGCAGTAAGAAATTCAGTCAAATTGTGCATTTACATCGCATATCTCTGAGTCATATTTCCTGGCTTCAAATATTTTATGACAAGCAAGGTATGGTGATCCCACAAAAGCTGCTTCCCAGTCCCTTGCCCTACCGAATGGGTGAAGTGTGTCTGTTACTTGAAGCTCGTCACGCCCGCATAAGCAGATCCTCAAAGGACGCTTCGCCCCGTCGCGAAGGAATTTTCCGTGCCGGATAAATATTCGAACCCCCTCCTGATTAGATGAACTAGTGAATACCCATTACCAACTGAATCGATATTTATATTATACAAAAAATATATAATAAACCTAAAACTTACTGCAAAACTTTCTTGCCAAATGTGGTAATGAATTTGAGATTTTTGGTTTTCCAGTCCTGTTTCCCATAGGAATGCATCATGCTAAAAACTAGTTTTAAAAGGATTTTATACATAGATATAAATTCGTCTGTTTACAAACAGTAAATCCCTCTCAATTTTAGTACTACCCCTTCCCTGCAGACATGTCCTGGATTATTAGGTCGGTAATTGTCTTGTGAAATATTTATCAACAAAACAAATATTGACATAAGCCAAAATAAGCAAAAATTCCTAAACAAAAGTTACTCAAATAAACAAATGTCGGTTTAAATCATGGTTACGTTTGAGCCCGGTAAATTCTACAATTATTCACGCATGCAAACGGTACGTGTATACACAAGATATACAGACATAAACAATAAACACATGTTCGTACTGATGTGCCCAGACTCGTATTTTTAGTTTTCCTCTCATAATCCATACGTTTGAATATAACCATGCATGCAGGCTGGAGCAGCGTGTAGCTATGTATAGCTGTGCTGTCATGGAACTCAACTTGGATTGAACCATTTACCTTAATGGTATGAATCATTTACCTCGTTGCAGTAGACTTCTTATTTTAATTGACGAGAACACATAATTTAATTAAATTCATTACAAACATATCTCGACAGTGTGCCATTGATTGGTGTCGTAGCTACAGTTGTATTTATAACGTAAATGCCTTGCAATGAGATCTTTTCTCAATTTTTTAGGATATTCAGATCGTGTATAATACAGTGAAAATTATATAATAACATTAATAATTCAAGCAATTTCTTTGCTCGAGAGCCATGATCAAAAAGATGACAGACCCACGGCATGACGTCACAGAAAATTTTAACGCTCTCGTCTTGCAAACTAAACAACAGGGATGAGACTGTTTGTCCCGCCTAAAACATGATAGCGATAGTCAAGACAACGATCATTGTTAAGGTAAAGTTTCTTCCCTCTTTGTTTGTTTCTCCTTTATTACTAGATCCATGAGCTAAAAAACAATTGTCAGTTTTAATTATAAGACATTGATATAAAAGTTTGGGTGGGTAGTGGTATTACTGGTATAAAATACAAAGCTGTAAATATGTCCAATAGCGTAAAACCAGAATTATAACATATCAGGCTAAGATACAGTGTCATTTGATTTTTTGATTGTTTGATTATGATCCGATTTACAAGACAGTTAAGGTAAAATTAGCTAAGAACGAATATATCTTAACTTCTTAGTTCTTTTGTCCAAAATGCTAAAACTTATAAAAATATGGAGGATGATGATGCCAATGGAAGGTCTTATTAATTTTCTGAAAGCTGCAATTCCAGGCGAAATGTTTTATCAATCGCATCGATATATGCTTGTCCGAAGATGAAAATTCATCGAAATACGTGCCTTTGTTTGTCTAGATTAGCATTACTCAAGTGTCGTTTCTAACATGCGAAAGGCTCTGTTGGACGGTGCAACTTTGCTTTCAAGCTGCAATGCAATTTTACTTTAAAAAGATGTAACTCAATAAGTGAAGAGTCTTCAAAATGTAAGTGTATCGGGTGGAAACGTCCATGGAGTGTAATAAACATAAAAGTTCGGCAGTTGCCAAATTCACATCTCTCAAAAGAAGAATTGCAATGCGAGTTGGAGGAAAAATTGCATTGTCCAACAGGGCCTTAATTAAATCGCTGTTAAATTATATCGTTAAATGTTATACAACCTGATCAAGAATTAGGTAACGGTATATACCATTTTATGTATGGTATTGACCTACGATTATTAAATGCTGTGCTACACTCAAAAATTCAAAACAATCGACCGAGTATAGCTAGCAGTGATTCACAGTGTGGCGATGATTGGTCAGCATTCTACACAGAACAAATTACATTTTTTATGGCGTACCTGTACAGTTGGTGCCGTTGCCTTTAAAGCCTGTATTGCAAGTGCATGTAAATGAGCCAACGCTATTCGAACAGTTTGCATTCATATCACAAGGACGACTCTCACATTCATTGACATCTAGAGTCAATTGTAAAATATAATATTTTATTTTCTACTCCAATATCTGCGGCCGTCATACGGCATTTGGACGCCGCGTCAATTTAAACAATCTTTTTGCTCGTTCTATAAGCAGAGAGGCTTAAAAGCTACAAAGTTCTAGAAACTTTTAGTTTGAGCATTTAAGGCTAATGCAGAATGGCATTGAATATTTTTGTTCTATAAATGGCATTGAATATTTTTGTTGTATAAATAATAGTTCTTGAGATATAATCATTTTCGTGCCGAGTTTAAAATCTGGCTCTACATTCGATCACGAGGCAAAGAGCTCGGCCTCCAGCGAAAACGCGACAAGCTAAAAAGCTCTAAGTTGCTTTATTTCATTCATTAGAATGGCATTTTTCGACTCCTGAAACCAAATTTCAAAAATTCCCCCCTGTCTGGCTCTACTCTGAATGTGGAGCCAGGAATGTGAAAATAGAGCCAATCAGCTCATCATCTCAGCTTAAATCGTTCAATTCCAGGCTGGTTTTTCTGCTTGACCGTATTAGGAAATAATGAAACAATATCTTCGGAGAAATGTTCCCTAATTTGCCCAGGACTACAGGGTGTCTCAAAAAAAACGCAACCACTTAATATTCTAAAATTCATATTGTTCATAAGCTCAATAGATTTTATGCCCCTGGGATTTTAAAATGGCTTCTAATCGTACAGTTCAACTGCTATAGTCAAATCAGCTAAACTAATAATGGTGCAGCTAACAACCGAACAACGAGTTTTTATTGTCGTGCATGATAATTAACTTGAATGCCAACTGTCGACCTTGTAGTTGTAAAATAAATTGTGAATAAAATTTTACTCGTTAAATACTTTCAATTCAGCTCGTTGGTTTACGCACCCGACTTTGTTTACCGACGATTGTGCCGCTAGAATATGATTACAAGCTTTCTCGCATTCCAGGGGCCAAACGTCTTTTGTGTTGTAGAACAAAGAGGATATTCATGAATATTAAGTGGTTGCGTTTTTTTTTATACACCCTGTATAACTTGGGGCGAAAGACCAAAATTGCAAGTAAAACTAAAAATTCATTTGCATCCGTATAAAGAAGGGGCCAGCATCTATATCAAGGTTATTTCTGGTAATGATCGTAATGTAACCCCCCTCCCTTCCGTCCAAGGTCTTACCTGCGCAGTTTTTACCATTTCCTGTGAAACCAGTTTGGCATTGACAGAGATACGAACCGATAGTGTTTTCGCAGTTTGAATTGGAACCACATGAATCTTCTGCACACTCGTCCACATCTGTTGAATTTAAAAAGGTTATCTTAAAATTATTAAACGGAGTTCAACTATCAGAAAAGCACATCAGAATGCCAAGATTTTGAGGGGAAATATTTCTATTTTAACGCACTCGATCCACCTTTCAACTGTTTTAGACTATAAAATCATCTTAAAAATTTGTAGCAAGTACTACTTCCACTTCTACTTGTGCAAATATGCAAAATTTCCTCTTTCAACACAAGCATGAATAATATTATATTTCATTTCATTCTTTAAAGAATAAATTTGTAGATGAGTCGACAACAGCGCTCAAGGTCTTGCCTCAAGGTAAAACATGATAAGTTCGTTTTGTTTGATTCGTTTCATACCTTGACAAACTGTTTTATTCCCAGTGAATCCTGTATCACATGAACATACGAAGGTACCAGAAGAGTTTGTACACGTCGAGTTTGCAGGACAGGTATTTTTTAAAAAACAATTATCATTATCTGTTTTATTGGAACGTGGCAAAGCAGCTATAATAATAAATCATTATTATTAATTCTTTACAGGCTATGGCGAAGGCGAAAAAATTACTTGAAAATGTTGCAATTAATAATGGTAATAGAATGAATAAGAGTGCAATTAATGCCAAATCATACGAGTACAAAATTCATATTTTGTATCCTAAATGGTGATTGGCTAATTGTATATACTAGAGTAATTTTTATTGGCTATGAGCAAGAGTGCAATTACAACTTGCAAAGGCTGCTATTAATGCTAAACTGCACTCTTCTTAGCCGATGAACTTCTAGCATTTGCCAAAGATTTTAGAAATATGTAACTAATACCAAAATCATACGACTGTAGTTACCAAATCAACCGATCGTGTAGCGGCCGGAGGTTAAATTTAAGCCACGATCTCGGGATGAATTGCACGACTTAATTCATTAAAAATACTGCAGTACAGATTCTCTTGCGTTATATGTTTCAATTTCATTTAGGTTTGCAAGTATTATTTCTTAAATTACTGCCAAAGTACTGCGTCACATTTATTATTTATTGATAAATTTTGCAAGATTATTTATTACTTACCCTCAACAATAATTATTCGTGTTGCTTTAGTTGAAAGTGAAATCGTAGCAGCCACTGTATCTGTCGATTTATCATATTTATCAATTTCAGATGTTGTTGTATCGAGGATATAATAATATCCATTTCCATCTGCAATGTCCACGGTTGTAACACCTCCTGATTGATCTATTCCGATCTGCGAAGTCTGACCATCGTACGTTGTTTTTAATATTTTGTAATTTGTGTCAGATGTAAAAAGAATCCAATATACAGTTTTATTCACGGTATCAAGCGCAAGGTGAGTGCCTATTCCAATGATACTGTTGTGAAGAGTTTGAACAGCTCCATTGGTAAGACTGTATCGGAAGAGATTTCGATTTTGTGACATATCAGTGGTAAAGAATATTGATCTAAGTGAAGAAAAAATGAATAAGACAGAAATGAATATAGATTTGATACCCCCCCGAATACGAATTACCCCCCCCCCCCCTCCCCCCCCGAAGCGATAATAATGATTATCGCTGGGGGGGGGGGAGGGGGGGGTAATTATAACTTCGCTTCGGAAGAGGGATAATTAATTATTGAAGCTAGTGTTGACATAACACACATTTCAATTTAGTTATCTGCAACCTAAACCACATACCGAAACGTACCAAAACGTAGCGAATAATTTCTTTTGAAGGAGTCATGTAACTTCACAGTCGGACTTTCAGATTATAAAGTACGTGTATTAGGAGGTAACAAATATTCTTTTTCGTTCGCCGTAGTTTGAAACGATATTGATTTTCAGTTCATCACCTACCTATTGAATGTATCAATTTTAAAGTCCCGGTAATCACGGCTATTTAACCCGATATCTGGTAAACTATTGCCATTATAGTCGATTGATTTAAATTTACTATCATCCCGGTAGTAGACAGTTTGATTGGCTGCGTCAACGGCAAATAATTTGTCAAAAGCTGGCACGTTCAGTAAACTTCGCAAGTCACTTCCATCCAACTTAGCGTTATACAGATTAACATCTTCCATATACCAAATCCGATAATTCAGTTCGTCATAATCTAACGTGGCACTGCCAGCAGATACAAACGCAACGGAATCTCCACCATCAACGGACATGTAGGAAATATGAGTGGCGTTTGAGAAGAAGATGTATTCAATGCCTTCTTCTGCATTTCCTGTGTGTGAAATTAAACATGCTTCATTAAATCAATAACATGATATTGCAAAACTCACCTGGGCCAAAGTATAGTGTCACGTGCACGACCTAATTGTGCAGCAATTTTAAAATTTTACTCAGCTGCGCGAGGTATCCACGCAGGAAAAAAAAATTTAGGGGGAAGTAACAGACATTACTATATGGCTTTCCAAAATCCCCAATTCCGGATTGGTGGACGAGCGGTCCGTAAAAACCCATATCCGGAGAGTGCCGTACTGATCTTCCGTATTTGGAAAAGTATCCCGGATGTCTCATGCAGTTCAGCCATATTAGGCCCCGTTTACACTATACCGGATTGCATCGGAGCGCAGCGATTTTCGTACCGGATTGGGCTGCTTTTTACACTACTCCACTGTAATCCGGTACATGCCGCGGAGCGAAAATCAATCCGATTTTGAGGTGATATAAAAAGTAATCCGGTATGTATCGGAGCAGTGTAAACAGACCAATCCGGTACAAAACTTATTTTGGCGCGAAATTTGTGAGCCAAGTCGTGCCTTACGAGAATGACTCAGACAGTATTTAGCGGGAAACTGGCTTTGTTTCTATGGCAACATCAAAAAGTGATGAGCTGGCAACAAAGCGAAACGGTGCAATCCGGCATAGTGTAAACACCCTTATTTTTTGCTTCGGAGTGAAAATTAATTCGGTATGGAAAGTAATCCGGTATAGTGTAAACGGGGCCTAAAGGACCGATTATTGATTTCCCTTGTTCGTTCTGTAATGTGAAATATCAGACCAAGGCTTTCTACCTTCTCAGACCTCACGCTCTGTGGTCAATAGTCATAATTATGAATACTAAAGCCTTTTACAGACGAGCAAGTTTTCTATGACGACAAGTTTTTATGTGATAAGTTTTAATTGGCAATTACACGTATATGTACACCGAAATAAACTTGATTTTGAACAAGTGTACTTTTCATAGAAAAAAATTGTCGAAGTTGGGCGTAAGACGAACAATTAAAACTTGTTACATAAAAACTTGTCATAGAAAACTTGCTCGTCTGTAAGAGGATTAAACTTTGATCAAGCGATGATTATAATTGTGAATCAGTCTTTTCCAGGTTAAGAGTGTGATTTTAGTTTTGATTTGTTCACTACAACGACAAGGCACTTCTCTGTAGCTAATAATCATAATTCTGTTCACAAAGTCGCGTTATCCGTAATGATCCCTCTTGACTAGGTGTCGCCGAGTCGCCTAAACTTGCATGATTTTGTTGTACTTTTGACCTTTGCAGTTTATCGCAGGTCCTAATTCCGATAATAAGAAGATCGTGACTGCAGCAAAAGATGTAAAGTTCGTTTTAACCAGTCAAACCACAGGCAGCCCGGTCACTGCTGTTACGTCATGCTATTATATATGTATATAATTACAATAAGGCTGGCAACTCTCTCACAAAAAATATAATACATACATTAATACCATCGCTTAAAACAAAAATATTACGCTAGTTTCTTAAAAAAAAACTACATACAAAACACTTTGGATATATTGACTATATTTATCTGTCGTTTTTAGACTTGAAAAAAACTCTAAAATGCTCAAATTTTGCAAATTAAAAGTGTATTTTCGTTGAGATTTTGCGAAACAGAGGATATAACTTACTCGACAAACGTCATCATCGGAGAATTCGTCGGCAAATTTCTGATTGGCTGTGGCAAGTTCGGAAATCTACGAAGGTCAACTCAATGAAGAAAAAAGATCTTCGTTATTTTCCGAACTTGCCAAGAAACTATCGTAGTATTTTTGTTTTAAGCGATGGTATTAATGTATGTATTATATTTTTTGTGAGAGAGTTGCCAGCCTTATTGTAATTATATACATATATAATAGCATGACGAAACAGCAGTGACCGGGCTGCCTGTGGTCAAACTGCCGAAACCTGCCATGCTGAAACATCTGTCCACAACCCAGAAGAAACAAGCAGTATGGAATTACACCCGGAACCCGGAAGAACATAGCTGAATCCAAAGTTGTCCAAATTCTATGTCATGGACGGTCGACGTTGGGTGGTTTTGTAAGTTATGCGCATGCGCGATTAACGACTGGTTATCAACAAACATTCCAATTGGCTAAGACTAACAGTTTGTATTTCAATGAAACGTACGTCAGCAATTTAACTGTCATTTCGTAAATCTTTTTTTTAAAGCGTTTCACAAATCGAGGGAAACATTGAGACTCGAGAGAAAACAAAATTCACTATTTCCCGAGGTAGTGTTTTGTTATATAGGATTTTGTTATTAGGTAGTTACATGTTATACAATAATTTCATTTCCAAAAAAAAAAAAACACACTTTACTTTGTTATGACAAGAAGCGGGCAAAAATAGCAAGAGAGAATTTCATTTTAGACATATCAGCAAGTTTGTTTGAATTTTCAATAACCCAATCAGAATGCATAAATTTTGACAAAAAGTACAATATATACCACTTTAAATGAAGTATTTAAAATTTAGGCATTCTGATTGGCTTTGCCTAAAAAATGTCAACAAATGTGGTGATTAGTTAAAAATGAAATTATCCCTTGTTGGCAACAATGTTTCATTTGTTTCCCTGGCGGGAAACATTGCATCTATTTAAAGTCATGTGACTACGAAGAACCAATCACATTTAAAATACACAGCAACTTTATAACAATTGCCCCATTTGTCCGCCATATTTTTGATAATAGCTTTACAATATTTCAATTTTGTGCGAAATGGAGTCACGGAAAAGGATTAAACTAAGCGACAACCAGGCAGCTAGTCTTGAAAGATTTTATAGTCAGGGAATGGTGGGCACTGGCTTAAATTGTCGCGAGATGGTCGATCGTGCTGTGGCCGAAACCTGTCTGACTACAGCGCAAGTGAAGGTATAAAATATTGTTTATAATGCAAATTTTAAGCATCTTATGATCTTGCTATGAACTATCCGTATTTTAGCGAGATGTTATCAAATTAATTACGATATTGTATATCAAACTGTTTGTAGAAGTGGATTGGAAATAGAAAACGGAAAAGACCGGTATACATCGAAGTTGATTCCACTCCAGACGAAGATTCACAGTTGCTAAAGAGAGCAACATCAATTCGAGGACCGAATCCTTACGATGTATTTTGCTCTGATTTTCTTAAAAGCGGTAAGAGACCTTCTACGTTTATATTAAAAACACTGGTTGTTTTCTATGCCTGCATGCAGAACTTGTAGTTGTAGACTGTGTCTGTAGTATATCTGTTGTTTCACTTGTTTGTAATATCTTGTGACAATATATTTTAAACAGCAGTGTTGATGCCTTAACTCAACAATCTTCAGGCCAAACCATCCTTACACAGCAATTCTTTTTTCTGATTTTCTACTTTTGTTGGGATATGTATGTAGCATTACTGCATTCCCACTTAGTTTTGTAAAGAAATTAATGTTAATGGTCTTAAAATTTTAAATTTGAAGGAAATAGGGTAATATTTCACCTATTAATCACAGTTTGACTGATTAAAAAGGCACATCTCAGTTCAGGAAATTACTGACTTGAGTACCACACTGGAAGTTACCAGTATACTCCTATATAGAGAAACACTCTTCTACCCCACCACACTCCCTACCACAATTTGAAGGGAGTCAATTTGTAATGGTCCCACTGCTCCCGCACAAACCTCTTGGTTGTTGTGGCAAAAGTGTAAGAGATTGATATATTTTATAATGTTGTTGATGTGCAAATCTTATGCCAAATAAACCTTGATTATTTTCATTTGCAAAAATGATTATAATGTGCTGTAAATGATTATCACCAGCGATTATCAACAATCTTTCATTCATTGCTATTTATAGAGCAATGCATAGATTTGGAATGTGAAGAAAATAATAAGTTAGCTTCAGAAGTATGGAAGGGAATTGAAGAAGATGAGAAAAGGAAGTTTAAAAGTTCTGCTGATGCTATTAAGAATGTAAACATACAATCCTTATCGGATGAACAAAAGGGAAAATTTATATCACAACACAAAAAGAAGCTTATGCAGGAGGTAAGTGTGGTTCCTTTTTCTACATTTATTGTGAACAGAAGAATATTGAATGTACACTAACTGTTTTTTAAAGTATATTCCTGAATAATATGTATTAATTAACCATGCAATTTAATTTCCAAAGAGGGAGTGAGTCACCAAATATAACAAATTATCTTACAGATTTTAAAACTGGAAGAATTGGGTTGTGTTGTCACAACAATATTACGAGACAATGTGGGAAAAATTTTTGAGCTTGGGTCACAAAGTGGAAATATGTTTCTGGCTTCACATCCTGATGTTGTAGTGAAATTTCGTGATTGTTTTTGTAAGTATATAGTATACTGTATGCAAGCATGAATGTATATTTATCACCTCACTGGATTGAGTTTGCCCTCTGGATTAATCTGGAAATCAAAACTTCAGTACATTGTGGAAGTAAATTAACTGTCAACCTTTTCTCAGTGTGTTGTAATGTAATTTCATTGCTGTTGTATCTCCTGTTTTTTAGTGAATGACTCACATGAATATTGTGTTCATCATGTTCAGAATTTATTCAATCAAAAATATAGTAAGTCTTGTATGTTTATCTGTTAGAATAGACCTGTCTGTATAGACCTGGGAGACTGGTAAACAAAGAGTGTCAAAGTCAAAGGATTATGATTTATCCATATCTTGCATTGCCTTAACAGGCTTCATTCAGATATGAGGCATAAACTTTTATTTTCTTTTTACAGGTATTGCTGTAGGGAAGCCAAGCAGGGTTCCCTATTTAAAGGGTGGTTTTGTGGTAGAAGGTCTGCCTGATGGAGTACCATTCAAGAAACCATATCATTATGGAGCACTTCAGTGTAAGAAGATCATGACTGCAGCAAAAGATGTAAAGTTCATTTTAACCAGTCAAACTGAAACCTGCCGTGCTGAAACATCTGTCCACAACCCAAAAGAAACAAGCAGTAAGGAAGAAATATGTCGCTTGTTAAGCTGTATAGCTGGCACACAAGTTGCAGAAGATGCCATCGGCAGGGCTGAGAAGAAGATAAAGAAAGAAGATGTGAAAGTTCAGAACTTCGTCTTGACTGAAGCAGAGAGAGCCTTGCTTTACTCCAGCTGTGAAGATTTTTTCCAAGAAGATGCCTGGTTAGCGGTTGGGCGAAACATTAAACATTGCTGTGAAGTAAAAAATATGATTTTGCCAATATATACAGAAGCAAATGAAAGATTCTGGCTTTTTCATACCATTGCAAAACCATCGTTTATTCAGACGTGCGGACCTGTTACAAAACTAAAGGGATACTGGATGGATCTCAAACCGAGTGGAGAATATAGTATGCTTTCAGAGCAAATATGTTTATTTGGGAAAAACATTGTTCATACACTGCATGGCCCTCTCTACTTCATTGCTGATGACAATCTTCTTCAGGCGAAGGTTTACAAACCATCAATTGATTGTCGGAAAGCTATAATCAATGCACTTGAACTACTTAGGTAGTTACATACACAGAATAATAATGCTGTTTCCACTTTTCACACACTGTTTTTGACAACTGAATAGTGTATATATTTATAAAGTAACATAAATATTATAACGCGTGTTGTTAATGGTCGAAGCCCGTACTTGGTCTTGGATCAGTTCATCCAATCACGGAAATTTAGCTAATTCCCTTTTTGAAATAAAACTTGGAACACCGCCTTGTTGTTGTTATTTTATAAAACTTGGCTTGATCTAAATACTTGGGAATTTTGCTTGAGCTAAGAAAAGCTACATTCCAGCGTGTTCGGATCAGGCCATTATATATATAAACATGTCATTGAATTGCATTCAACGCGACCAAAATGCGACTATAGCCTAGACCACAAGTGAACAATATTATCATGCATGGGGGGCTAAATTATTAAATATTAGCATAGAGGGACTAAAGCAGTTATATACTGCCAACTATGACTTAGGCCCCGTTTACACTATACCGGATTCGCTTGTCACGATATCTTCGTTTGCCGGCAATAGTTAGAAGCAATAGCTTATCAGTTTGATAGATTTGGTTCATTTATTTTGATCTCTGACAGTAAAATTTTTACTGCCCTTCAATAGCTACAAAATTTGACCCACTCTGGAAGCTACCCGATATGCTTTAAACGCCTTATATGCACGGCACGGCCAAAAATGCTTCCCGGTCAGATTATATTAGCGAGTTTAAGATGCACCAAATCTACGACGCGGACAAGACATGAAAATTTTTACTAGTGTCGGAAACCAGTAATTATTTGTTCTTCATACGGCTCTGACTTTTTTTATCAAAAGGAGTCTATAATTTCCACCCCTGTTTGGGAAACTGTGGATATTATAGCAGTATTACTTCACGTCTGCGTCGTGGATTTGGTGAATCTTAAACTCACTATTTATATGGCAAAGACACGCCGCTATATCGGCATACACACGGCTATATCGGCATACAGTTGAATTTTTCATGTTCGCAAATTATAGAGTCTAATTAACTTACCCTTGACTTGAGAAAATTCCCAACTTGCGAAAATGAGAAACAAGAATACGTGCAAATGAAACATCTGTTAGAAGTGGAGAAAAATTAACGTTTAGTCCAAAAGTCTGCTCTCGTAAAAGGTCAGGTGGAAAACCCGTTTTAGACTGCAGAATATAGACGACATATTTAGGGATTGCCAGTGAAATCTTTATAATTTGTCATTTCATTAAAACTAATTTATTATGAATTTATTAATATTTTTTATGGGTTTGCCCTGCGAGTTGGTGACAAATTTTTACGCATTGCCAAGTTTCTGCTTTGTTTCATTTTCAGTTTAGTAACAATGCCAATCTGCAACCTCGTCGCCAGGGCCTTTTGGTACCGGGGGGTTGCCAATCTGTTAGCTCAGTTAGAGTTTAATTATCAATTGTACGAACTTTAATGCACCATTTTATTGGCTGAGGTATTATTACGGAGGGTATTCAGCGATACGAAAACGTAGTTATAAAGCATCAGGAATAACTGGAAGCAATTTAACAGCGAACTGACAAACGAAATGTCAAAGTCCTGCAACACTTTCTATCGCTTCATAATGTTACTGGTTTTTATTGCTATATATACAATTCAATGCAAAATTGAAATAAGTTTTCTTCATAAAAAAATACACTTGAATGAAATGACTATTTCATGGTGGACTACAGCTTTTGTAGTCGTATTCGCCTGTGAAAGTTGTCTCAATTGAGGAGCGAGAACTTAGTGAACATAGCTTTAGCTAGCTGCGTTCATACCATGAATATCCTGACTGCTCATATCGAATGTAGACACATAGAGTCTTATAAAAATAGTGTCTAATGCTAAGTATATAATTATGGAGAATAGCACATTAATTTAGGCAGAATTACCTATGTGATAAAAAGCCGTAGACGTAGGTTTAAGTCTATAAGTTTCGATATATGTCACCTAAAACGTCGAATTGATTCCCCATGCAGCAAAGTTCGGATAATATATGATTTCCTACTTACCTTTCACTTGAAAGTAAGGTAGCTATATAGCTGGATATGCAGAAAGTACACAGTCAATGTGCGCCCGAAAACGCTTTACTTTATTATTAAGTGCGTTCTCCTTCGATCACTGGTTGCTGTAATTAACAAAAAAAATAATGTTCAATACTTTGGCAGATTCGCAGCAAGATATCCACAATGAGTGCACGGCATGCTGCTAATAGGAATGAAAATATCGACCGAGCTCCATGGAAGAGATACAATTTAGAATACCGAGATTAACGGGCCATTTCAAAGCGATAGAAATTAAAAAATCATTATCCGGTGAATAGCGCTATCCGGCTTTCATACAACCGCCTCCGGTTGTTTCAGCTTTATTCAAGAAGCAAACTAAATTTTTTTAACCTTAATACAAAGATACTGTTTACAACTAAATAATTATTCAGTGCTTAATATTCAAGTACTCATTTAAGGCCGGAAATGTAAGCGTGTTACTTAATTTTAACTTATCCACCGTTTAAGCTAAATGGGCTTGATACAACCGGCCCCAGGTTATTAAGTTACATGCAAGTGGTTACAAAATTGTCATACATTTATACTTAATGGTATAATATGTTATCACAATAGAACTATCGAGAATTCAATTCAAAATTATTCAATCGTTATAAATAAATCCGGATGCGCGTGGGAGACGTGTGAAATTGCGCCATTATCAAGGGTCAAGATCACTGACCTATATTCCAGTAAGGTCAGTGGTCACTGACCTATATTCTAGTAAGGTCAGTGGTCAACACTTGTGAATTACCTCACGAGCACTGCTATTTTAGACAATTTTCCATTGCAGTCGTTTTACCTGTGCGGGCGAAGCGCGCTTTGTTTTTCAGACCCGTCACGGTCGCATGGACAGAATTTAAAGGCTGCTTCTCCCGCGCGGGTGAAGCGAACGTTAATGGAGAATCTCTTTTACTCTGAGGAGTCCTAATTCTTTTATGATGGTACCACATGGTTCCACGTCGTCCTCAAAAGAGGTATTCGGTTTTCCAGCTAGGATGGCAATTGGAAATCAGACGCCATTTAACATTATAATAACAAATATTCATACTCACATGCACAGTTTCTGGATAGTTTTCCTCTCACAATGTTTCACCGAATTGTGCTGCCATGAAAACACCCCCGAAAATTTGTCACATTTGCATATTATATCATTAGAGCTTTAGAGGCGTTTTATATGAGCCAGGTTACCCGAGATTCAACGAACTATGAGATGATTTTGAGGTATTGAAATGAGCAGATAGCATGATCCTGGCAGTCGTATAATCACCACAACAATGCATGCACAATACAAGGGGAAAAAAATAAAATTACGCATATAAACTTAAATATAAACTAGAGAGAACTACATTACCTAATATTAGAATTCCGACAACGAGATATCTGTAGTTGAAGGAATGTTTAAAGTTCTCCAGGAACGACTACCACGAACACACACAACACTAGCGCGAAGAATAGCGAAAGCTATCTTCTTACGTAACCAGTTGTGAACGATGGAGGTGCTAAAGTTCTTTTTCTCAGCCAGTTTGCCTGCTAGGAACGAAAGGAAGTGAGAAGTCTCCCTTCCACATCCACCATAGGCACTAAAAACGACTGGGGTGAAGGAGCCATGTTCAACTTCAACAATTAAAGCATGTGCTTGTTTGGTGCCAGTCATAAAGATATATTTCAATACCTCAAAGCTCCCTCACGCTTCATTGAATCTCGGGTAACCGGGCTCATGTAAACAGCCCCTAAGACGAAATGAAGTTTAACCATCTCATTATTACTCCGCCTGCGTATGCGCAGCGGAGTCTTAAAATGCCATGGTCTTTTTTCCTTTTCGTCGTTTTGGGCGACAGAAGTTGGCATTTCTACAGGTAACCCAAAACATTTTGACCGAGAAGCCCTGGGTTACACGGTCCACGGATGAATTAGGTACATCAGTTGGCATGCAAGCGGAGTGAACGCCTTGAACAGGCGTCTTGTCTATTGTTTAAATTGCATTCGACACAACTAAAACGCGACGTATACAGTATACTAAGCTTCAATGGCTATCTACAGGGTGTAAAAAAATACCATAATTTGTATGCACTTTAGAATTTGAATGGCTGTTCAACTAATTACGTTTCTGGGATTTAAAAATACGTTTCCCAGGGTTATCATGTTTACTAACGCTCCCTAACCATTGTGCTTTCCGTACCCTTGTGTTATGTGCTTAATTTTCTAATAAACACGACTTGGGACGGAGGTTGAGTTTGCTCGTATACGTTTAAAACAAGAAATTTTCTTAGTTCTGTTCTTAACTGAGCCATTCGTGATCCAACTCATAAGTTTAATTCACTTTGTGTGCTTGTTTTGATAACCCTGGGAAACGTATTTTCAAATCCCAAAAGCGTAAATAGTTTCACAGTCATTGAAATTCTAATGTACATCTCGTGCATGCAAATTATGATAGTTTCAGTATTTTTAATACACCCTGTAGAGAAAACACTATACTGCAGCATTATCAAACTATATTTATAGCTATGAACGATAAACCTAGATTGATTGGGGGACACTTTTATATGAATATATCAACAGTGAATCATTTACCTCATTGCAGTGCATTTTACCCACGATTAGATTATTTCCATACAAACACGACAGCATGTTGATGTCATAAACTTTGTATTCATTATACCGGCATAAACTTTCCCGCAATGAGACCTTTATTCGCTTTTTGCAGGAACTATATACCAATATACAAATCCTTATACTTAAAAAGTCTCGCGTATCACATCTTTGTCTATAGAGTCTGTATTAGACATTTTAATTTTGTTCAAGCGATCACAAATCACAGATATGTGTTACTCCTCATAGTACTGTCTGGTTTCCATTTAATTGTGCGTGTTGTGAGCATGTCAGGTGGCTCATGTGATACTATTTCCCATCGGTTAAAATGACTTGTTATTGCTTGTTAACCACTAAATAACTAAACGAAGCTTAGGGGCTGTCTACATAAGCCCGGTTACCAAAATTTAACGAAGCGTAAAATGGACTTTGAGGTATTGAAATAAGTAAATAACACAATTCTGGTAGTCGTGTAATCATCCTAACAATAGCATGTGATGTGATTGTTTTGTTTCAAAAAACAACTATGCTATTTTTTGACAAAAATTTCACCCGGGTTTTCTCAAATTCTTCGTGCGGCCCTAGTCGATATAATAAAGTATATAGACAGTTTGCACTGAGTTTTACAAAATCACTATAATTCATATACCGTATATATACGATACGAGTATTGAATGTATGTGCTCATCTAGTTATACGGGATTTATTATAAACAAAATCCAGATATGTAGTAACCGCACTGCCTGCTTTTAGCTAGATTATTTGATAATCAGCAATTATGATGTGACAGACACAGTTTTTAAAATTTGCATTATTAGTCTATACTTAGTGTATCATTAAAAAGCAGTGTCATATACTCCACTATCTCTTGAAGAATTTTCGTCAAATTGCGTCACCCCCAATGTCGGATCTCCAGCGATGTTTTCATGTTTTGGCAAAATTGCTTCCATCACTTCCATGTAAGGTTTTACGTTTATGTAGACAACCTGAGAAAGTCAAAATGAGAAATTTAATGATGTAACTATAAAACGCAATAGCTTCTTTCAAAGGAAAATTAGAAAATATTAGTAAAAATCTTAAACATGATCATTATTAATTTTTTTATTTGTGTTGTTATTTAAACAACATGTTTTGGGATCAGATATTTTAGACTATATAAACATTTTTTGAGCCATGCAGCTGCAGTCTTGGGCGTGATTGACGCGAGATGATGCCTATTACAGAATTGGAAATTCTTTTCATGTCTTCAGTTTTTTAAAAATACTTTACAGTTGAAAATTTAATATCGCCTTTAAAAAAATTGTATCGTTTGCCTTTGTGGGACTTTCATTTCAATCAATTACCTTATTTAAGTTAAGCATATTCAGCAGGGAGTTGTAAATTTCACTAAAACTTGGCCTCTCTTCAGGAACTTCTTTCCAACATCTTGCCATTAACGAGAATCTGAAACAATGATGGCCCCACGTACATTTTCTCTTGAAAAATCAAAGTCTCCTCATCTCTAATTTGGACTTAATCTTTAACAATGCTACCCTAGCTGCAGAATACTTTTAAAAATTGCGGGAACAATGCTTATTTTGGAGAGCGATTCAGTGTGAGCTTCCTTCCAATTAGCTATTTGACAATATTTCGCCTTCAGAATATGAAAAATCTATATTTGAATTTCTATTTATATAGAAATTCGTGGAAATTTATAAATTTCTAGAAATTTGTCAATAATGATATCCAATATTGCAACTTACATTTCGTTGCTGCAATGTTCTGGTTTGGCCATTCTTTCACCATCATGTAGGTATTCCAATATATCATAGGGTGAAACGTCTGGGTAAGGCTCTTCAGCTAAAATGGTGGACAATAAAATTAATAACGAATTTTACTGGTGCTGCTTACTATCAGCGACGGAGTTAGGGCAGAATAAATAAACTACCCTATTAACAAAGCTGTTGGTTATAAATAATTTTTTTGACCTTGAATATCCTGTCTATTTTCTTTGCATAAGAAGTCAGAAGTGAAATATATAAATCCAAGCACTAAGTTATTTTTCATGTGGACAATAGCGAAGTAGCTATCGGTAACACTTACCAAGCGTGCAAATCTCCCATAAGAGTATACCATAGGACCATCTGCATTTCAAAGACAAATTCAGTTTATATTATATATCTATGCGCTGCTGTTAGCATGATCAATTGAATTTATTCGTCATGCAATTTCGTTAACATTATTTTAATTGGGAAAGCATTTCTTTTTAAAGGTGAATCTGTCTAAAAAGGAATTGAATTGAGGTTTGGCTAAAAATTGTAGTACAGTATTTAAAACTATTCTTAGCACAATTATGATTATAGTTGAATTTGATAGCTCGAGAGTCAACTTTGTAGTTGTTCTTGATATAAGGTTTTACTTATACTACTTCGATCATTTAGCAGAAACAAGTATTATAGAATTTCACTATTGAAGATATTATCGGTTTATTGCTTCAGGCGAGGGGATTTTTCATGCATGTTTTTCTATATAGTATATTGTTTATGTTTATATATACTGTGGGGACAATAGCGTACAAAAGAAATCAGTCGATGAAAATTTAAACATCCTTACATGTCTGAAGCTGCAGTGAAACGGCTTTCTTCCAAAGCTTCTATTGACATCCATTTAACAGGTAGCATTTTCTGAAAATTAAATAAAGTAAATCAACGTTTTTACCGGTTACGTTTAACGTTACTTTTGCCTATTATCAGTGGCGAGGCTAGAGCGATAATTGGGGACTGTTTATTCATATATTCGGTTCTGCATGACGGATTGCTATTGTAAACTATTACACTTACAAAAGAAAACTATAAACTATTAAATAAACAATACCCCCTCCCACCCAATTATCGTTCTAGATAAGCACTGACTAATACGTCGTTGCAACAAAATGTTTCCAAATGTTTAAAAACAGTATATGCATGTATACGTTTTATATTTAGATTATTTTTCGTTGTCTAAGAAATCTTGCTAAATACAATAGTACCTACGTTTTTGTTTATAACGTACTGCGCAGTGACGTCAATTCTTCGTGCCAGCCCAAAATCAGCGATCTTAGGAACAAGCTGTTCATTCAAGAGTATGTTGCGGCTTGCGATATCTCGATGAACGACCTATCGATAATATATCGCAAAAAAAATAGAAAAAAATTATGTTAATGCATAAGAGATGCAACATGTTCTGATACTTAATAGAGCAAAAAAGAGGTTTTTGTAATGTTATAGCCCACCTTATAGGCTATAGCGTACAAGAAGGTTAAAAAAAACGCTACTTTTGGAAATTAATTTCGATAGAATACTTTGGTAAGACTGGAAATTAATTGTTAATTATTGTAAATGCTACCGATTAATTACTAAAATTTATGCGGGTTTCTTCTAAAATTACATTAACCAATAGCGACTCAGTGGTTAGGCAGACTAAATGTCGATTAAGGTAGTTTAGAGTACATTAAAAAGTTTTTTCTTTTATTTTGAAAACAATTGAAATCTTTTCATGCCACATTGCAAGCGAAGTTCTCTGAGTGAAAAAATCTTCAATAACTATATAGTTACCCAGACCAAACACGCTCAAAGGCGGAAAACAGATTTTTGTGTACACGATAACAAATTAGGTTTAACGCTAGAAGGACGGAATTAGTTTTTTTTAGTTTTAAATATTTTGGCCTCGGAGCTGAACCTCAAATAAATAAAGCTTTTCCAGTATTATACATTTTACAGGCTATAATCCAGTATTAAACATTTTACAGGCTATAATCTATAATCCAGGCTTGCATCCCTGGAAACTTTCAAACAGGATAAATCGTAATTTTCAATGTACTACACGTACCACCTTAAAACTTTTTTCCCATAAATTTCTGTATTTTTTCAAACGTATTATTTAGAAAACCAAAACCAATAACCATAAGGTATTTTGAATTTATAATCCCCGAGCGGGCGCGGAGCGCCTGCGAGGGTACTAATTCCGCTCGGAGATTAGGAATTACACCCGGAACCCGGTAGAACATAGGCGAATCCAAAGTTGTCCAAATTCTTTGTCATGGACGGTCGACGTTGGGTGGTTTTGTAAGTTATGCGCATGCGCGAGTAATGTCCGGTAATCAACGAACGTTCTGATTGGCTGAGACAGAAAGTTTGTATTTCAATGAGAACGTCAGCAATTAATAAACATTTTTGTAAAAGCGTTTCATAAACTTTGTGCAAAAAGTAAAACGAGAAGAAACAAGATATATGAAGCATGACAGTTAGCAAAGATGAACGTGGATACGGTCAAGACAAAGCCGTGTAAGAGGAATAATTCATAATCTTCAAACTTATAAATGTTTTCAAAGACAAAGGGTACGTGTTTACTTTGTTTATTTCGTATTTGATTCGCGATAAGAATGAGCCGTATTTGTATACTTTTCAGCTTTGTATGCCGTTTATTTGTTAAATTTTCAGCTTTTTATGCAAACGCATTAACCTGTGAAAGGCTATTACACCTTTGCTTTAACTTCAAAAAGTGTTTTTGAAAGTGTAATTTGAATTTTGGTATCAAAAATACACACTATTTATAAAGTATAAAACTTTTAGCCGCCGGCGTTGACTGCAATTACAGAATAAAATAGCATTTGAAGTTTTTTCTTTGTCTGTGAAGATTTTGTACTGTTTTAATCGTTTGAAACTTCGATTTTAAACCGTTACTTAATTGCTGGCATGGTATAATGCAGCAAAATTGAACGGGCAATGTTTACACTAGCTTTATAATTATTTTTGTATTGAATGATGGAAACATTAGCGATAATATACTCGGTAAAATATAATAAGACTGATTTGAGTTTTGTGTCATTTCATAATATAAGTTTAGGTCAGGTTAACTCAGGAAATTGTGTACTCGGTTTGAAATAGCGAGGGGTTGCTGCGTGCATGTATTTCTAGTTAGGTTGTGTAATGGTCCTTTTGCATAATGGACCAACTTAAGATCTAGGCAACAAGAAGAAAATAAATCACCACCGCGAAATTAGTATAATTGCCACATGCCAAGTATCACGGAAAGTATTGCCATTCAAATAGCCAATTTTGCATACTTTTTAACTAATTTAGTTGCACATTTCCCGCCGAAGTATAAAATAGTATACAAAATTGTCAACTTCACATGGCTATATTTTCCGCACTTTAGAATATTTTGTAGCCAAACTTGGTAATTTTACTACATTTAGTATGCTCTTTTCGGAAATTTCCTTTTTATTTCCTAAATCAATTAGGCAATGGCATAATAGACCTGGTCTATTATGCGAAAGGTACATTAATTGTGTCTGACCATAGATGCGCCACTATGGCCACATTTACCTTTTTCTCGAACAAGAATTTCATTCCTCTCGCTATGTCGACTGCAAAATTAATGAGCTGTCGTTCAGTGAGTGAGGAATAAATATTAATATATTGTTGGTGCGGTTCTTCATTTGTTCGACTCCCTTGTAGCAAATCTTTAAGATTTCCCCGTGGGCAAAACTCCATGATCAATAATACTGGAACTAAAGCAATGATAAATTGGCTGTTAACAAAGGTTCGGACAATTGACAATTGCTCAAGTCACTTAATTAATTTATTCTTTAATAAAAACATTAAACATCATCCAAGTAATGTTGCGTTGTATTTATCATTAACTTTATAGACCTTTGCCCAACACTGCAGAAATTGGTGTTTATGAAGTTTCAACCCGAAATTCTGATCACTGGTTTATCTTGTGCATTGCTGTATCGCTATCAAAGAGAAAACTATTAAGGCCCAAACAGACCGGACGCGAATTGGCAACGCATCGCGAATTGGCAACGCGGCGCGAATTTTCAACGTTTTTAATTTTTCAAAATCAAATAAATTTTAAACTATCATAATATTCTTGTAGATTACATAACAATAAAACATTTTGACTCCTCTGGCGTCCATAGTTTCCAAATTTTGCTTCCACAATTTAATTTATATGCTTCTGAAAACTCAAAATTCGCGTCGCGTTGCCACATCGCGTCCGGTCTGTGTCGGCCTTTAACTTCACGTCCGCGTCGTAGATTTTGATTTACTAGTATAATGTGGGAAAATTCGATGGAACTGATCACTTGGTACAAATCGAGTTTCTGATTGGATAATTGTCAGTCGAGTCGTATATGAGCTTATAGCCGACGAGGTGCGTGGCTATCAGCCATATACGACGAGGTAGGAGTGGTATAATTGTTTTATATTATAGCCAAATACCATTTGTTGAGCGACAAAAGTATTTATTAACAATTTAATACACATTTATATAAAAAATAAAAATTAATTAATTCAATTATGTGCAACGAGTCAGGTACTTCCGCCATTTTGCTTTTTCTTTGGTTTTGCTACCCACCATAGACCAATTGCGAAACTTAGTGACCGCGCCTTCGTGCAACATGGAAACGAGGCTTATCATGCAAAAAACAATATTTGTATTTTTTGTAGTACAAAGCTATTCGCCGAGTTATATGCCGCTTTTCGCCTTTGTTTTACATATTTTTCGATACCTTTCAGCTTGGTTTCATCGTTGTTATCATAGTTTTCAGGTTAGGAAGTTTTGCCTTTCAATTGAGGCGTTTTTGTGGTATTTTCATTACTCTTTTCGGCTGCTTTTGTCGGGGAAGTATGGAAAAGGCCGACACAAACTCAGGTAAAAAGTTAGTTTTTCCAAACTATTTCGTCTCAAGTTTTGAAAATGTGTTTCATTTTTCTCCCTCTTATTTTTGCAAAATTTGGCGATGTATATTTGGTGCAAAATCTATGTTTTTTTTGTCAAAAATTATTGAAAAGTGACAGTCAGATTATATAATTTTCAAACCTGATGACTGAAATGGCTTCATTTATTCAAATTTATTCACAAATATCACTGTATTTTTTTTTCTTTATACCACAGTAATACTGTTAAAATGGTCAAAAGTAACTGACTGAAATGTTTTTGTTTATTTTCGTTTTAATAAAGTACAGACGATGCATAGCTTGCATGCCAGCCTGAAGGCCGAATTTTATCAAAGTCGAATTCGAATGCATCTGAGTTTGCATCTGAATTCTGCCGCATTTTTGTTAGTACAAAACACTATTCTTTCTATCTACTACCATGCAATAGATGTTTAATAAGGGTTAACTAGGAATACTTGAAAAGGAAAGGATCCCATTCACCATCGTAAACGGAAAAACACTTGCGAACTCCGGTTTAAATATTTTTCGCTTTCGGCTTTGCCATCATGTAAAAGGTGTATCTTAAAAAAACGCTGCAGCTCGCATTGTGGCTACCTTTATAGTATGTTATTGCCGGAAAAGGAATATTCAAATGGCAATTCAAAATAGACAATGATATTATGTCTTGGTTATAAGTATTTTACTATCCATGTCATGCATGTGTGCCAAGTTGAAGAGTTGTTTTGCTTTTCAGTCGGCATCACATCACATGTACTGTACTCTGTAGCTATATACACAGGGAAAATAAACATAAAACTCCGTTGCTTATTTTATCTCTTATCGTTTTTGTCAACAGATTTCTACTATTTTTTTTGCTGAGCTGAAAAATTGCTGTCAAATTACATCTTATCGATCGATAAAATTGGTATAAAAAAATTTTAGATGAGAAATGTGAAGATGGTGGTTTGTTCGATCGTGACTTTTCAATAATTTTTGACATAAAAAAACATAGATTTTGCACCAAATATATGTCGCCAAATTTTGCACAAATAAGAGGGAGAAAAATGAAATATATTTTCAAAACTTGAGACGAAATAGTTTGGAAAAACTAAACTTTTACCTGAGTTTGTGTCGGCCTTTTCTATATTTCCCCGACGAAAGCAGCCGAAAAGATTTATGAAAACACCACAAAAACGCATCAATTGAAAGGCAAAACTTCCTAACCTGAAAACTATGATAACAACGATGAAACCAAGCTGAAAGGTATCGAAAAATATGTAAAACAAAGGCGAAAAACGGCATATAACTCGGCGAATAGCTTTGTACTACAAAAAATACAAATATTGTTTTTTGCATAATAAGCCTCGTTTTCATGTTGAGCGAAGGCGCGGTTACTAAGTTTCGCAATTGGTCTATATATGAGCTAAAATACGGTGGGTAGCTCGACCAACCAGATTGCGAAATAGCTCATATACAGTGCGTAGCTATATTATAATTCAGGATATATTAAGTTGTTTCAACGGAGAAACGGTTTTTTAGTTGACAACTAAAATCAGTCCCTTTCTGCCATTTCTGATCACCTGGATGAAATCATAGCGCTAAAAACGTTTGCAGAATGACGCAATAATCGTAGACATGATAGCTATCGTAGCACTTACTACGATTAAATATCCAGCAGGCTAACGTCTTCTCTTGTGTAGTTTGTGTGTGTAGTTAATTTCAAAAATTATTTCATTCACGTTCACAGATAATTGGTATTGGTATAATAACTGATTAATGACCGAGTGTGAGGTCTGTATGTGAAATATCAGGCCGAGGCTTTTTAGTATGGACCGTGCAAAGAAGGAGCAAAGTTGATCCGAGGTTGATTTGGTTGTAAAACGTTTACATTTGGAATCGCTAAATTTTATAAACAAATATCAGCATATCTGACACTGTTTTTGTTTGTTATATTTAAGAATATGTTCCAAGGTATATTTTTAAAAATATATGAAACATTCAAAACTTGAGCAAATAAATATTTTATATAAAGAAGCCCATCCTTTATTTTGTTATGAACAGACCGCATTTGCAAAAGCCGCTATTACCCGCCCTCCTTAGACCTTGAAAAAGAAATGCACGCAGTTTGGCAAGTCCACAAGATAACGAATAGCACGCATCAGCCGCCGGTTGTATCAAGCCCGTTTAGCTTAAAAGGCGGATAAGTCAAAATTAAATAACACTCTTACAACTCTCTTGAATGAGACAACTTGAATATTATGCACTGAATATGTAGTTGTAAACTGTATTTTTGTATTAAGGTAAAAAACATTCAGTTTGCTTCTTGAATAAAGCGATAGACTTGCTTTCTATTTTGAACTTATCCACCGTTTAAGCTAAACAGGCTTGATACAACCGGCCCCAGAACTTTAAGTGTTTAACTGTAGCTCCACACTGAAAATTAGATGTTGTATGTATATCTTGCTTTTATCGCAGAAAATGCAAAGTGGTGCCCCCGCATGTCCCGTGGGTGAAGAGCAGTTGGGAAACTTGAAGTTTCCACTGCTTCCTTCCGCCTTGGATCCAGAGCCCTTGCTCTAAATCAAGCTGACAAGTCTATAAAAATTAATACCTGTTTTTGTACATCCACCAATAAGTTTAATAATATTTTCATGTCCATCTTCACTCACGTATTTTAGGATATCAAATTCCCTCAGCAATTCATTCCAATTGTTTTGTCCACGATTGACTAAATCAATCAAAACAGAATGCCAGTCCCTTTGAAAAGTTTATACCTGTATACCTATTTAACCCTCAAAGATTATGATGGCATTAAATTGGCTTTGCACATGCACAAATAAGTCAGAGAATTATAATCCACCCTAGCTCCTCCGTAAAACGAGTGACCAATGAAAGAGCGGACAAAAAAAATACAAAGCGACCCCATCAAACGAATCGTTTATAATAGTAAAAATTACATGAACCAGCTCATACTCACAAAGGCAAAGAGTGCAGGCTCATAAAAAAGTTAAGGAGACTTCACTGCTTTCTCGTCACTGCAAGTTCTACTCACTGCAAGTTCTAATTGTTCTTTTTAAAATGGTTCAAACTACTTAACCGATATAGTAATATGAGAGCAAACAATTTAATGAAGCAATTCACTGACATGCATATAGCAATACAGAATGCAAAGCGGTGAAGTAAAATAATCGGATGACTTACGGTTTTAAAGATACATTCTAAACTGAATTTTTGGATTGGAGATATACTTCACCCGATTTCAAAAACTTTCTTCGATTTTTAGACCTTAGAAAAACCACAATTTGTTTGATGCATTTCAGCCGTGGCGTAGCCAGCCGGACAATTTGGTCATGCTATGCACATTTCAAGTGATTACAATCATTCTATGAAAAATTCTTTGAAAATTCATTGTTTTCACTGCCAATGAACACCAAAATATTAGCATAGCATGACTAAATTGTGAGGCTGGCTACGCCATTGTATTTCAGAACCTTTTAACGTCTTTACGGCGACTTGTGTGGCTTGATGCTGATCATAATTTGAAAACGATTTCCTCAATATGCCTTCTTTGACAAGCCCAAAATAACCTCCTCCCAATGTGTTGTCCAAAACATCCAAACGATCACGATTGAGTTCCCATGGTGGCAAAGCTGAAAATAAAGCATGAGACTATGCGTAATCCTGTCAATTAAACGTTCTCTAAATAGACACTTCTCGAATTCCTATCTCCAGCCATGAAAACCATCCCACTAACAATAGATTCATATAACCGACATTATTATCCATTACTAATGCAATCTCGATTGTGATTGGCTAAAAACCTACAGATAATTCTCAATGTCTTGCCACCTACACGACATTGAAAATTATTCGTAGGTGACGTAATTTTTTGCCGCTATAGTTTGTAGTCAATAATGGCGCAGGCTACCTCTCTAAAAAGGAAATACATAATAAAACAATTATTGAATTCGGTTTTCGCATGATATCGAGAATAATCAAGCCTCAGTCTGCGTTATCCGCCTCAGCTTCGCTTCGGCAAATAACGCAAACTTCGGCTTGATAATTCTCGATATCACACTCAACCTCATCCAATAATTGTTAATTATTATACACACAAGCGCCAGATATGAGGTATCCTGCAATTTCATTTGTTGGCTACTAGACAGATATTAGCTCATATCTGTCTAGTAGAGAAAGTAAACAAAATAGCTGAAAGAAATGGGGAGTTGAGTGAAAAAGAATTATAGAAATCCAAGCTCTAGTTGATAATAGCACACCAAAATGCACCGAAAGGGCGACAACGTTTGTGTATATAATAAGACAGTACGCGCCTCGTCGGCTATCAGCTCATATACGACTCGAGTTCGCAGAATAACTGTTAAATAGATGACATTACCCGCCTCGCTTCCAAGCTATTGTTTTCATTGTGTGCACTCAAGAAAATTCGGGAAGTGTCTATATGCACATTAAAATGCGTAAATAGATAAATTAAACTTTACTTGTATTACCATCAGAAACACTTGATGCATCTTCTTCGTAATATTCTGGGTAGAGGATTCGAAGATTATTATTGCAGGAAGTTTTCACAGTATTTAAAACCATCTGCAGAAAATAATACGGAAATTAACATGTGGATTTAACATTACTTTGATGCAGTTATTTCGATTGTTGTAAATTACGGAAAATATAGCCATGCGAAGTTGTCGAAATTTGTATACTTTGTGTATTACGGCTGGAAGCGTGTAACTAAATTAGTTACACATTTTCGCACGTAACAAAAAAGTATACCAACTATGCAAACTTAATTCACATGGCTATATTTTCCATAATTTACAACAATTCGGAACCAAACTTGGCATTTGGACTAATTGAAGAACGTTCTCACTAGCTGTGGTGATTCATTTTCTTCTTATATTACATGGATAAAAAAAAGTCAAAAGCGAAAGTCGTCCAATGATTTGCGGGTCATTGCAGTGTAAAAGGAAGTTTCAGAATGAAAAGGCTATTAATATAATAACCGCGGAAAGAAAAATAAATTTTTATCTTTATCGATGAGATGCATGATCGAGACATCAGCAAAATAGGCATTTTAATTTGTTCTCGTGCATAACCAGTAGTAGCATAGCCATGCAGACTGACGATTTGTCCCGCTATGCTAATATTTTGGTTTTCATTGACTGTGACGACAATAAATTTCTATAGACATGAATAATTATAATAACTCGAAATTCACATAGCGGGACAAAATCGTCAGGCTGGTTACGCCACTGGCCAGAAGGCTGCTTTTTCAAATAACTTCGCGTATGATGCAAAATGATACAAAAGCACTTCAAAAGCCTTCGTCAGGTGTGATAAATTAGTAATGTGATGCTAGCCACACTAATTTTCCTAATTACTAACCAGAGAAACTCTCTCGTGTATTTTATCATGCAGTTGTTATGCCACATTTGATTTCGCTCTTGTTCCTATCAAATTACCGCGTTTCTTCATGAATTTATGCCTTTTTACGATTTAAAATCACCTCATTATTTTTTTTCATCATTCTGTTTCTTCTTCGAGATCGCACAACAAATATAACCAGAATACATATAACCGTCATACAAGTTATGGCGACAGCTATGATAATAATTATCAAAGACGTGTTCTGTTCTGTGATGGTTTCACCAATTCGTTTTCCGCTTTTAGGATCTGAAACACATACATAAACGTTGTACATATTGGCCCTATTGTAGATAACATTGGCATCAGTATTGCCAGTCCTTATCGAATGTGAAACAGAGAACTTTGAAATTCAAGATATTTATAATTTGTTATAAATATTTATAATATTAATAATATGATATTCATAATATTTCCGGCTCAAAAGTTCATCGTTATTTTCACCTTGCGAAATGCAATATCACGTTTTGGATCGGAATTTGTGAGAAATTAACGAAGCTCAAACAAAGTTATAGCAAACAACGGGCGATTTTAAAGCGATTGAAAAAATCACTATCCGGTGGATAACGATATCCGGCTTTCATACAACCGGCCCCTGAGCGAGAAATAAACAAACTTACCAACGTGTGTGAAACTTATCCAGTTGCTGGATCTCCCTTTCGTTTCGCCGCTCAACCCAGCAACCGAGACTGTGTAGTTAGTATTTAGAGAAAGATCATTTAAGGCGACGAACGAACTCTCGCTAGACGTTTTCGTGTCGTAAGAAAGATTTCCGTTTCTTAGAGTAACAGTGTAACCAGTAATGACATCGAACTCTTCATGTTGCTCAATAATCTTCCACTGAACCACAGCGGAATCAACCGAAAGAATGGTAACATCCACATTGGTTGGTGAAGGAATTGTATCTAAAATAGAATAAATTCATATAATTCACTTCAGAAAGAAACTCTGAACTGCCTTTGTTTCGGTAGCCTGGACATTAATAAAACTGGGCACCATTACCCATGCATTTTAGCCTTGCCGTGCTTGTCATGCATGATATAGTCATACAACTTTTAATTTAACATAAAAACTATTTTTTAGATAAGAAAATAAAACGTATTTGGTTGGTTCCTGTCAGCTTTCATCTCGCGGATAGAAGGTGTGCGTTCATGATATGACTCCAATCAAGATTTTTGAAGAAAAACTGATTAATTTTATCGCCCCGCGCTGGCGAAATCGCGTCAGTGAAAAGTCAGTTACAGCTAGTATTTTTGTTCACGGTTGAATTAGTACATTCCATACCCAATGTTGTAAAGTTGTATTTCAATGTATTTCCATCGCCATACCGGGTAAAACCACGAACCCAAACAGCATATTTCGATTTTTTTACTAAAGCTGGTAGCGTGTAATCAATGCTATCATTGGATAAAGTTACGTTGAACTCTCGGTTCTTGCCATACAAAAAAACTTTGTATCCCAACAAAACACCGTAAAACTTCGCGTCAGCCTGAATCTTCTCCCACCTAATTTCCGCCGCAACTGACGATATCTTTGCTGGGAAAATTTGGTTTGGCTTTGCAAGTTTACCTGAAATACATAATGGGTGATGTTAGAGAACCGTTGCTGGAGGACAAATTAACGTTGCATAAATTTTGCAAAAACGTAAATTTTGGGCAAAATACAGAAATATTTACTGGTTTGAGGAACTTTGTTAACTGCTGTTGACCGCTATAATTATAAACCTTGACCGCTCGCATAACAATTATTTTTAGTAAAGCAAGGAAACATCTGGATCGGAGGACAACTTTTAATGATTATGGCGTCAGTGCAATAAGTCTATATTTGACGATATTGACGAAAAGCGCATTTCTAGCGATATATAGCTTTAGTTATTGCCATGCTATTATTTTCATTCATAATTACCTGGCGAGTAAAACTGAACGGTGCCGATTACCGAATCACCTTTCTCCGTTACAGATTCGATGCTTACGGTGTATGTTTCTCTCATTGTCAAGTTGCCGAATGTAACGCTTGATTCATGGTACCTTCTAATGATTTCGTGACGTTGTTTCTCACTCTTCAAAGAAACATTGTAGCTAGTAGACGTTGTATTTAAATCAGGATGCCCAACCCAACGGACGGAAGCAACGGTCAATTTCAAACTCACAACTTAAAAACGAAAAGTTCATTGCATTAATGATGAAATGAGTAACCAACATATAAGCGATGTTTTGGTGGTAGTGTTTGTTTGATTTTTTTTTTAAAGAAAGGATTTCGCCTCCTTTTTGCTCAGAAAAACTTGCTTAGTAGTATGGCAAGAATAAATTTTAATGTTATCCAGAGTAAAAAAGTGGACTATAGTGGTCACATAGTGGGATTTCCAGTCACATACATAGTGGAAGCTGTTTCATGTCAATATACGAAATATGGCAGATATATTCATGTTTGTAGTACTTACCTTCGACATATAGTACGAACACCTTTTTAGAATACACTCTGTCTAACGTACTTATGGCTACGCATTGAATGCATAAGGAAAATTTTCTGCCAACGATAGCAACTGTTGAGTTAACAAAAAAAGCATTTTCCCCATTCACATTATCGATAGGCTTGGTATCAACATTAACACTCATCCTCTCCTTCCAAGTGCTCGTGGAATTGATCCTTGAGCCATTCAATAACCACTTTACATCAGGTTTAGGTATCCCAGAACCAATACACGAGACTTCCAGTTTTCGTGGGTTAATTTGAACCGACATACGTAAAATTTTTGGAGCTAACGCATCTAAAATATAATTCATTATTTGAATCATACGCATACTTTTTACTGGTTGCATTAAATGCAATAATGCTTGAATGCCTTAATTTCGTTTTTCTTTACTTAATGATTATTAACATGAGAAAATTGCTGGATGCTGATTGGTAAAGGTGGTCTTTTAAAAAAAATTATTTCATTTTGAAAAATATAGAAATCTTTTCATGACATATTGCAAGCCAAGTTGCTCTGAGTGAAAAAAGGCTTGTAGGAATCTTCAATCACTATAGTTACCCATACCAGACACATCCAATGGTAGGAAATTGACGATTTTTGTAAAAACGATGACAAACTAGGTTTTAACGACGTAATTTTGAATCTTTTCATAAACTATAGAGAACAATACAACAGAACAATGATACAACAGAATAAGCCAATGGACTCTTTTGTTAGCTCGGGATGAAATCCTAATTCATATCACTTTTCGTTTAATTCAGGTTTTCTTCATATATTTTTTTGAAAAAATATTCAGGATCGATTAGGGAGCCATATAAGTTTGCACCCTTGAAATTCTAAGAACAGAATAAATCGTGTTTTTTGTGTAGAAGACCACCTTAAGAACAGTACAGCCATTTCATTATTTGTACTGCATTATATTACTAATATATAATACTACTTACAAGCCGTTCTCACATTACTTTCAAAAACGCATTTTTAGCCGCAGAATTTTTTTCACGGGAATGTTTTGTACAGGATGTGTCATTCTGAAGGACCCACTGCATAAAATGGCGTAGGAAGCACGGTAATTGGGAGGGGGGGCATATATTCATATATTCATGTTGTGCAAGTTTAATTTCTTTTCAAATAAATTGTTTTTACTAGTCTGTTAACATTGATATATGAATATGTGACCCCCTCCCCCAGTTATCGTCAGTGGCGTAGCCAGCCTGACGATTTTGTCCCGTTATGTAAATTTCGAGTTATTATAATTATTCATGTCTTTAGAAATCTATTGTTCTCACAGTCATGCAGTGAACACGAACATATTAGCATAGCGGGACAAATCGACAGGCTGGCTACGCTATTGGATATCGTGTTTCCTACGCCACTGGACTCTAAATTCTTGCTATGCCAAACAAAGATCCCATAGAACAATACACACTAGTCCCGTTTAGCCGAGCTATGGTTAAGCATCACCCGCTTTTAAACACTTTCACGAATTTCATAATCATAATCAGTAATAAATTGTAGCCTTAAGACGCCATAAAGAGACCTACCAGTGACTGTGAGATTCACTTGAGCAGCGTTACATGGCGCTTTACTTGCAGTAAGAAGACACATGAATTTATCGTCTTTGGTAACCCCAGTGACTGTAACACTGCAGGAGAGAGTTTTATAACGAAGAACTTCTTCAACTTCACATTTGTGTAGGTCATTATCGTTCTTACGAAATTCCACCCTTGTCATATATCCTTGGTTTGGGTGATTAATCTGACAGAGCCGGTACATTCCAATGTTATAATGGTGTCTTTTGTCACATATGGGTAAGGTGTCGCTCTGTAAGATATGTTTGGTATCAGAGTTTCTTTAAAAGAGAAAAGAATAACCAATAATAACCAATGGCGTTGTTATTAAGGTAATACCGTATATTTAGTCTGTCAGCGTTCTTTTGATTGTGTAATTTTAACTGTTGGCCTTCATGGCGGCCTAATTTTTTTCTTCAAATATGGCGCCTAAGTTATCTTTTTATTTTAGTGTTAACCGTATGTAAGTGCCTGTCAAATCTTTGATCTTATTCACAGCCTCGTTCCCAGGCGCTTTAAATAGAATTAATATAGGAACACTACAGGCTTTTACATAGATCAGTGGCAAAGCTGAGCGAACGCGCAAGGAGTTTTAGGGAGGACGCGGAAAAGGAAGCATTTCTCCGTCGAGTCCTCCCCAAAATTCCTTGCGTGCTTGCTCTGCTTAGCTACTGATCTATGTAAAAGCCTGTAGTGTTCCTATATTTATTTTATTCAAAGCGCCTGGGAACGAGGCTGTCTTATCCGTGTAAAACATTGCCCGCGCGGATTTGGATTTTAATAGGGAGCATGAGCTCCCAACGACCTTGATGAATGTTCTGTCAAAAGTTACTGTCGGCAACAGAAATTCAATTATAACTTTTAGAGCGCACCACAACGTTGTGCTATTGGACATTTAGTGGCTTTAATTTAGCGCCATTATACTAAGTTCGGTATCCTCTTTCTATGCTCGGTATGATTTATTTCCTTCTTCTTACCTAAATCATAAGTTGGTCGATTCTGCAAAAGGTCAATTATCAATGCTACGCTACTGTTTAGAAGAAGACTTGTTTTACGTATTTTCAATTCCCACTGAGCAGAACATCTGGACTGAGTTTCGCATAATCTATAGACTAGACGTCAATTGGTTTTGTTGGGAAGACGTTTTATTTCAAATATTAAATATTTATTTCGTTTGACGTTTTTGTCCCCATGCATCAAGGCGTCAGCAGCTGTTAATGGACCTTTGGAAAATGTTTATTGTTCAAGTAATCAGGGGCCGGTTGTGTGAAGGCTGGATAGCGCTATCCACTGCATGGATAGAGATTTTTTCAACCGTTATAAAAATGCTTGAAAGGATTGCTTTAAAATTTCAGCTTTGGAACCAACAAATATTAATGAAGTCCTCGATTTAGGAATACTAAGATTTAATCAAAGTTACAGCAAACAACGGGCGATTTTAAACCACTATCCGGTGGATAGCGCTATCCGGCTTTCATACAACCAGTCCCAAGTATATAAGTTTGACTTACTAAAATGTTTTGACTGTACGTGATCTAAGCATCTACCACTGAGATCTTCATAAAGCGTCATAGCGAGTGGTAGTTGAATTATTGCCACAAAGAAAAAGATGTGACCTAAGAAAATTAGAAATTAATATATTTTTAGTCGAAGAGTCTTCAAAACGTGTTTGAAAGACAGATTTTTTTCTGTAAAACCACGGTTGATTTTTGCGATTGCTTTCCCTGATAATATGCATCGTCAAAAAAACTAATTTCTAGTAATAGGGAGTTATTATGCAGTCGTCATTGTAATTTTCGCAGTATTCTCTGCTAAATGAAGATCCGTCTTCAGTGAAATCATTTTGTGATAAAACCGCATGCATATAAATATGTGTGTTACTGCTCAAGTTAATATCTTGGTCATCTCACGATTTATTACGATATAACAATAGAGTTGATGCATGTTCGCGGGCATAAATGTGTTTTTGGCCAGACTCTGAACTCATTACTATTATTATTATATTAACTTTAAAAGGCAATTTTTGAATAAAAATTATGCAATGGGTAAAAACATTAGTCATTCTTCTGATTGGCTTAGATCAGCGAGCTAAAATATATTTCAGCCCGGCAAATCTATCGTTTTAGCCTGAAAAATATACGGCAATGTCCGCCAAAGTTAATATAATCTACAACACTTTTTCATTCTTTCTCAGTTAATGAACACCAAGGATTAGGCTGGTTACACCGGCTATTTCGACACAAATTATGCCGTAAATATATTCGCTGCATGCATGCGTTCATTTGTAAAATAGTATTGAAATATTTTACGATAGATCATGATTATGTGTGAAATACTGTTGTTTAAATAAAAGACATTCTATAATTGACTGTCCCATGCTATCGCAAAAATAATATATAATATTTCACAGAAGTATGCTCAAAAAGATGAAATTGAAGATAATTACGATTTGGATCGTAGGGATCAACACACTTACGCAAGTTCCAAATATAGTTTTCCATTAAATATCCGATAAGTTCAACGATTAGGTTTAGTTTGTGCCGTACTTGTTTTGTTGTGTGCGTCACAATAATATATCAACATCCGTTTTCATTGTTTCAGGATATCAGAATATTACCAGAATATCATTAAATTCTTTGACGTGCTTAATCCTAAAAAAAGTTCAAAAAATAATTAAATGACACAGGAGTGTGTTATGGACACCCGTCTTATCCGTCTCTGATACAGGTGATTAAGAAAAAACAAGCACATTTACGTATTATAAAAACGCTGTGGGATAAAAGGTCATCCATCTCTCAGAATTGTTACAATACTTCCGCAAGAGAATGACACCTCAATTTGAAAACAGCAACAACGGATCTCCAATAACGACAATGCAATTCTGGTACAACGATTCAAAGTTTCCTTTCAATGGGTTACAAAGACCTTACCACTGACGTCGTATTATTTGAGTCTATATCGGCGTGACAAAGAGAGTTAAACGTTTAACAATACGAACTATCAAATTAAGTAAAATTTGTTTGCGATAACTGATTGACGTTATTGTATATCACAGGCACCAAATAAATAAACTTAAAAAGAAAATAACAAAACTCTGACATGAAGTACTGCGCTCTCTAGTCTAATATTTCAACTTCCGTTTTTTCAATGCTAAATTAACATAAATAAACTCTCTTTGTATTATCTCTTTTGTACGTGCGGAAGTGGTCATGCAAGGCCCACATTCCACATTGGCGACAATCATATATTACAATTATTCAGAGCCTAGCTCGATACATAGCTAGCGAAAAAATATTTTTTTAACCCATATTTCCCCAGCTTGTATGGAAACTGTACCAATCCAAATCGTATCAAAGGTTTGTGATACTAAAATTTGAACTTGGTTGATTTACATTCCAGTTTGAGAAATCTAATCAAGTTGAAAACACGTTAATCATAATTCGTGTTTGATGGAATGAAAATCAAAATTGAGCAGAACTACAATCATGCTGAACTAACGACTGATCGAATCATATAATCGTGTGAATATTTTTCGTTTTGGGCCCGCTAAAATATCGAGTCAACGATAGTAATATAACCTCGCAAATTCCGGTTTCTATTCCTACGCCTAGCTGCCACATCCCCTTAAACCTCTTTAATCCAACCGAAAATCCACTTTCACTTTCAGCTGGATTTCCACTTACAGAGATATAGTTAACTTGCTAGCGAAATATTTGCGTATTTTCTTTAGAATTGGAACAGAGTGAATAAATTAGTTCAATATGACTGTTCTGTTCTGTAAAAGAAAATGTACATATATTTCACCAGCGAAATATTTTTCAGTACGTGAAAATCCACCCTTACCAGAACTTTTTTCGTCTGAGCTAATTCAGGTAAAGAAAGAAAACCTATTAAATAATCCATCAGTTACTTCGGCATCTCTCAGAAGAAACTGCGAATGTCCGCGATGTTATATAGTGCACAGTCTGTAATGCATAAAAGCAATGCTTTGTTTTAACCTCCTATATTTATGTTTGCGTGCAAAAATTCGGAAAATGTATAATATCAGGTAATTCGCTAATCGAATTGTATCAACGAACAGATGCGGAAAAGCCGCCTATCTATAGCATAGATTTACTCATTTACACTGTAAATCATTCTGAACTTCAACAAACAACTTACACGGGTATTGTCAGACCATCGTCTCCGCCGGCGTCTGGCACGAGCTTCAATTGCATATATATAATTACAGGATAAATCCTTCTTAAAAGGCCCCTTTTGACTTAAAGATATCTCTCTGTTTAGAACCATGCATTTGTGTTTGTGAAGTGCAAATAGTTAAGGCGAATTAATAATATTTACAAAATATTACAATTTTACCAAAATCTCAGTTTTATTTGCCCTCCTTTTCAACACATGCATAAATTTGGTGAAAATTTTACTTTCAAAATTTTGAAAATAGAAATGTGTTAAGAAGTGTCCACGCCATTCGAATAGACACGAAAATTGTGGGCTTAGTAGCATCGTCTCTATATTAATAATTATGAAATCGACAGAAAGAGCGTTGCCAAAATTTCTGAACTAAGAGGGACTCTTTAAATATAGCACCCACATGCAGGCCAAAATATTTTAGAACGGAGAATAGTTGAACTTTGTTTTCCGCTTTGCTTTTCCAAGAACATACTGTTTTTATGACGAGTACGTGAAGGAATGTTATATAAATCATAAAAGCTCGCTTGAAGGTTAAAGCCGGTTTTCCACTAGCGATATTTTTCGCGCGAAGCAACTTTACTCCTTTGTATTTGAGCATACTTTACTCCTTTGCAATTGAGAGCTCTGAAACAAAAGTAAAATGTCGCTGCGCGCGAAAACTATCGCTAGTAGAAAACCGGCTTAAGACGCCAACGATGAAGAGTTTTGACCCTAGCATCCGCCCTCTCAACTTGATCCAGCCCAGCAACCCTGTATTCAAATAATATATTGGCTCTTGTCCATAGGAAATGTTTGGCAAAAATTAAACATCGCCACATAATCGGTTTATATTTGTTGCAATAGCTGCATGTCATTCCGCGCGGTTCTAATATAAGCATGTAGGACGGGAACACGACGACGGCAGTTATCAATACAATGCTTCATTGAAAAGAAATGAATTTTTAAATACCTATATGGGAGTCTTAGACGTGATCTACGTTCTATATTTACAACGGCAAAACGTCGTTTATTACGTCCTATGTAAAACGTCAGCATTTCGGGACCCAGTGAGCGCTAGCTCGAATTAGGCTCTATAGAATTGTCCCTAAACGTAGAAACAATATTTTCATCGTCTTATATCTCAGTAAATTGGCACAGTTGACAATATAGAACAACGCTTTACCATAACATTAATCTAGAGGAGTATTCCAACCACGTCGTACATGTTGTCAACAACTAGTCCAAAAGTTACATGTACACTAACTATATGAATATAGTGCCGAAAAAAATCAAATATTTATGATTAGTATATTTGAGATTACAAGAAATTAAAATTAAGCCACATATCGAATAACATAATTGCCTAAACGCCTTTCGAACAACCGGCCCCATACAGGGTTCATGGATTGCGTGCATCAAGTTGACTCATTCAAGAGAGATGTAAGAGTGCTGTTTCATTTTGACTTATCCACCGTTTAAGCTAAACGGGGTTCATACAACCGGCCATACATAATTAAAACCATGAAATATCATTGAAAATATCTTCCCTACCTTCAGAGATACACAAGTTTGTTTTGAGATCCACTTAATTGTCATCGAGCCTTCAAATAAGAGCTTAGATGGCTAGATTGGTAACGAAGGCTAGCTAATGTTAGACGTCAGCCCGTGATATGTGAATGGTGATGTAAAACTGATTACAATCTGAACAAAGGATGCCTCCTCTTCTTCTATAACAATCAATCCGACGTACTGATTTCGTTTGCTCCTAACTCTCAATTGATTTAAGAACGCAAACTATAATCTATATATTGCAGCTTGTTTCCGCCTAGTAATGCTTGACCAGCTACACAGTTGCAATTTGTACAAACAGAAATTTGAAAATTCTGCACATGCTGGTATATTCAAATGGCAGTTTCGCAGTTCCCCTTTCTATTATCGCAATTGATCAGCCACATGCCAACTACGAGGTTTTAGCCAGACACGCCGGAATATAAACAAATATAATTTAATGACGATTACAAACTCTCTGAGTAACTTTCAGAGTAATTCCTTGTTTGCATCATTAAGTTATATCAATTGTTTAGAAATGTCGCAAGGATGCTCTATAACATGCTTGCAGTGTAATGAATGGTAGAGTAAACGCGATACAAGTTTATAGCTATTAAATATCGCCCTATTGCAGAAAGTGTCACAGTAAACAATCTCGTTAGTGAAGTCGCTATAAAACGAGTCATATATTCATACCTTTTTCGAATTTGGATAAATACTCCGCTGTTAATACGACAAAGCTTCTTGTTATTTAGGGCTACTAAGAGCGATTAGATATATCTGTCTTCCGTTTCAATTAATTTGCATGCGAAGTATGCAAAGTCTTCTCATAACAAGCACCCACGCGGCCAGGAAGTTTATAGTATACTCGGCCACCAGATCACATTACTTGCATAGCTATGTGTGTTGTGTTCAAGTGAAAAAACTTCCTCAAAGTAGCTAGAATCTTGTAACGTCTTCAAACTTTACTAAAACACGAAGTACTAAATCAGGGACATACGAGAATTGTGACTCAATTGTAGCCTATAACAAGACGTCTGTTCTGGCGTTAACTCCGGCGTGCCTATCACGCGAGTCTTTAATACAAAGCTATGGAACATAAACAATACAGTTCATACTCATTTATATGCCTTGCGAATTAACCTAAATGTTGTTCGATCTCGAAATTCAGAAGCACATCGTACTTTAAATATATATATGCTATATTATAATCTTAACATTGAACTTAACAAACAGCATCAAAAGAACGGTTTATTTCTTCCTAGTCTTGGAGGAATTGAACTCGCGCATCGGAAAATTAGCCAAAGCTATTCACCATAACTCTGGTAGGTGTGTTTATATCACTATGCAAACGTACAAGAATATCGTTATATAAAAATTCATGTTGTATTGTACATATTTTACTATGCCTGCATTTCAGTTTGAAAAACGAGCATCACAAGTCGTAACGCGTAAATAGCAATGCGAAAATAACAAATATACCATATTCTTCCTATGGCTATTTTACTCTTTCCAGTGAATTCAAAACAACATTGTAACATGCGACTGTTTGCAGAACCGGTGAGCTGCCTGCGTTATTCACATGCAAGTGATGCAACTGTCAATTCACTTATAATAGTTTCGGACAATAAGGCGGAAAATATATTACCCTCGACTTCACCCTCGACATTGCCGACTCTCGACCCTCGACTTGCTACCATCGACCCAACCCAAACTCAGTTGTTATCAACATTGAACAATATTGTTGACACTGAATCGGGTGTAACAATATTGTTCAATGTTGATAACAACTCTGAACAATGTGGGCGGCACAACATTGCTCCATCCTGTTTATATCAACTTGCATCAACCTGAGCGTTTTTAGGCGTGTAGACATTAGACAGAACTGTGACGTAGGTAGAAACGGTCACATACACATGTCAAATACTATAGTATACTTCGCGCCTAAACACACTTGCGAAGACGAAAAATAATAAAAAAAAACCTAGGCGCATTTTCAACTTCGTCGCTCACGCCGGAGCAATAAAGTGAATCCGACTAGGTCTCCAAGGTAGTTGATCGGTGTGGAGAACGAAGCGAAAATTTGTTTGCTTATTTTAGAGTGGGAAGCCTGACCGGGTTGCTTACGAGGTTCACCTGGGCCGTAGCTTTAATTCCGGGAGAGGAGTGTATTCATATATTAATGTTTGTCTAATGCATGAACAAGAGCGTACAAAAGATTTCAGGGGTCGGTTGTGCGAAGGCTACCCACCAGATTGTGATCTTTTCAACCGTTTTAAAAATGCTCGAAAAGCGATGAAATTTGATCTTTGGAACCAACAATTGGTAAAGAGGATCTTCGATTTAGAAATACTAAGATTTAATTAAAGTGATAGAAAACAACGGGCGATTTTAAAGTCGTTATGAAAATACACCGCTCAAATAAAGCTTCTAGCTACGGCCCTGTTGCTTAGTACTTGTCTAAATCAATGAGACATAATTCTGTCATAATGAATTAAGCATAAATTAGTGCTTGTAATAACCGAGACTTCATATCGCCTGCGAGTCTTCGATCACCGAAATAAATCGTCACTATTATAATGATAAATATCATGTTACGCATAAAATACCTTTAAAAAATAGGCAAACACGGAACGTCCGCTGGGATCAACTTTCCAAAAACTTGCCTTGACATGCAGCAATACTCAGCAATACGGTTGAGAGCCTTTGAAGTTTAACTGCAAATTAACTTACTTTAAAATTCATGCAGCAAAAAGGATGTCATCTTGGAATTTATGCTTACGTAATATTGAACTTTTTGAAGACCTGTAAGTCGGATATATTTAAGTAAAAACATGTGTTTTTAAAATCCTTTGCGTGATCGGTGAATGTGACGTAAGATGTGTAAGATAAATACCAAAAATTAATTGGCATTAGAGTAAATTGGCATTTCAAGTTCGTAAATATATCATCTGTTATTTCAGAGTTAAACAAAGGTGTATTATTATATTTGCCTACTTTGTGTTGAATACAAAATCAGTGTGGCAATGGTCTAAAACCGAAATACGCGGAATTAGGAGCAAAGTTAAATTATTTTGTCATTTTGTGTTTCCAATATTCGACATTATAGATGCATGCGAAACTGAGAGGGAATATACGAATATTAGGCCAAAATTTTCGTTGAACGTTTCAATGTTGTAAATATGTTTTGCCAGAAATACAAGCATCTGTAACACTATCAATGAAATTAAAACTCTAGTTTTCCTAACGTTCGATCAACACATTTTTGGACGCCAGCAGAACAATTGTGTTTGCGAAACAGGTAAATAATCTCTTGCAGAAGCAAGCTGTGATATTTGTAGCATAATATATCATTATGCGCATGTTCAGTATTATGAAGTCTCGGAAAGATATTCTTCATACAGACCTCGGAAAGATTTTCTTATATAGACTGTTGATTTGCAACAAAATTACAATAATTACAAAAATCGCAGGTATAATGAGATTATAAGAAAATTATGAATTGACCGGTGGTTGTCCTTTTAAACGGTTGTATAAACTACCATGCAAAAGTTAACCTAAAATTAAACCACCTTGTGTATGTAAACTGTTTGTCTCTTAATGTATGTTATTAGCTGGATTGACGGCAAATTTCACTGCTTTGTCGTTCTGCGAAAATTTCACTGCTGTGATATTCTGTGATTTTGCCACTCTTCGTTCGTGTCTTGTCAAGAGATAAACGGCAATGAGAACAAATATCGCACCGGCTATTATTCCAACGATCAAAACAACGACTATTGTCAAAGTAAAGTTTCTCGCATCTTTGCTTTTTGCTCCTGTATTGTCATCTTCAGATTTCTCATCACGATCTAATAAGAAAATTCGGCATGTATTTAATATAATAACACGCTAATTTGCAAAAACAGCCTGTAGTTCTGCAGTTCTATAGCCTGAGCTTTTTTAGTCTCGTAGTGGTTGTAAAATTTTAAATTCGCCGATTTTTGCTTTTTAAGCCCACACGCATGAATGGAATGATCAGACTGAAAGTACAGCTACGCTTTTCGAAGAAAGTTATTTCTGGTCACTAGAACCACGGGAGAAAAGCATAACCTTAAACAACGTGCATGCGAAATATAATTGTCATAATTATCTCGGGAAACATTCAGACTCTTGGGAAAAAAAACTCACTATTTCCCTCGGGAGCATACATTAAATGTATCATTATGTAACAATAGGTTAATTATAAAGGTCGTATTTAATTTTCATTTATCCACCGTTTAAGCTGGGCTTAAACGGCCTGATATACAACCGTCCCCAGTGATGCATGCCTTTAAAGACCAAATACGAAAAATAAGTTTAATTTGTGGACTGCTAGGCATTCCATTTCTTCATTTCATCATTCACATATAGCCTACGTCATAGATCCGCCATAGCTATACTTCTCCTATTCATGCACGGCTGTCGGCGGTACCATGACAATCACATTATGATCACAACTCACCATTTATTTTAAAATGTATCCATTTACTTGAAATTCCTTTTGTTCCATTACCAAAGCCGAAAACTGATACACTATAATTTGCATCTGGTGAAAGATGCCTCAGAACCACAGAATAGGTTACACTTAAAGTGTCGATTTGGAAAGAATGTGTTGCGTTTCTCACATTTACTCTGTAACCAAAGATTTTATCGTATTTTTCCTCACGTTGTTGCACGAGAAACCACTGGATGCCAACTGAAGTTTTGGACAAGATAACAACCTGAATATTTTTTGGCGCAGGAATCAAATCTAAAAGCAGTTCAAATATAAAATATAAAAGTTTGCACATATATTGTTCTACCATACAATTTTACCGAATTGTGTCTTGAGACACATTGCACATGCGCCCTGAATCTTCCAGTCGAGTGTCGTAATAAAATCCACACTTTCACCTCATTCATAATTATCTGTATGCCGTAGGAATCATATTTGCTTTATTTTTGAATGACTTGTACAATAATTTTTTTATGTTTGGTCATATTTACCAAATAGTTACAAACTTGAAAATAATCGGTAAGAAAAAATGGCAATGGAGTTGCACAAGTGTTGAATATAAAAATTTTGGTTCTGGTATGTAAACTGATTATCATACCGACCGTCAAAAATGCCACCGGCCATCTATAGTTTGCAAATGCGATGATGAAAATGTAACGTAATCATACTAACGGCGATTCAACGAAAAATGCCATAAAGAAAAAGCCTAAAAAACTAAAGGTCCCAGGTGCAATCTTGTAAATAAATTACTCATGTCGGAAATTAATATTCTAAAATTATTGATTTTTTTTATATTCATGTTAGGTTTGGCATTTAAATCCAGCGGAATCTAGTTGGTCTTCTTCAGTTAGCGAATGGATTAATTTCACCATAAAAGCAATACGCAACATACCTAATGATGAAAAGTTGTACAATACAGCATAACCATCACTATACTGTGTGAACCCACGTATTGAAAGGATATAATTTGATTTTGGAGCTAAGTCAGGAAACACGACGTGGTTGGTATCATTTGCTGATATGAAACTTAATTTTCTTTTTCGGCTGGTTAGAATCAGCTTGTATCCCAGTAAAACGCCGTTTATTTTTGGTTTTGAAGAAATCTTTTCCCATCTAATCACTGCTTCTTTGGAGGTGATCTTTGCAAGGTGAATATTATTTGGCCTTGGAAGTCGATCTAAAATAAAAAATTCTAATCGTTTAGTAGGTCTAAAAAAGTAGGGAATTGACAAAAAAGAGCAGTTTTCAGTGGGTGGATGATATAAATCACGGATACAGGAAGCGAACCAAATGCCTGTCGCGGCGTGAAAATACTAGCTAACTAATCATTATCAGTCTAGAATTTGCAAACCCGGGCAAATCTTCATTTGCTGACCTCTAGCAAGGAGACAAATAGTTTGGGTGGAAATAAACTCCCCGAAAGCCAAATTATCATAAATATTAAGTAAAGGCCTATTCAAAGGTAAATATGTGATTGAACTTGAATAATTTTACTACATTTATACTATATTTTTAGCATTCAAATGTATTCCTATGCATGTATATAACGTGAATGTTTTTTGGGTTTCTGGCAAATATATTTCAAAACCTATGCTGGGGACACCTTGCCTATACCTTCGTCATATCTTTAAATTGAAAATAGAAAGCTGATTGGCTGTCGTTTAAAAAGAGCCAATCAGCTTTCTATTTTGAATTGAAAACTATGACGAAGGTATAGGCAAGGTGTCCCCAGCATAGGTTTTGAAATATATTTGCCAGAAACCATAAAAACATTCACGTTTTATACATGCATATAGGAATACATTTGAATGCTAAAAATATAGCATAAATGTAGTAAAATTATTCAAGTTCAATGTGTTGTACTTTTTTTTTCTTATTCGCCATATTTTTACGAAATATTTGCGGTTTTGTGAAGGTGTTTGAGTCAACCGTCGTGCGTTTTTAGCTTATTTGGCGTGAGAGTTGCCAACCTTGTCATAATATAAGACTGTTCAGACAACATGAGCGTAGCGCGAGGTCAGTAAGATCAGTTCTCGGCCGCCTATGGTTTCACTAAAGAAAAGAAGCGTAGCGGAAACTACTGTGGTTCAAGTTGCTTAACGGGACGGACTAATTTGAACTGATTTGGAAGTTACGCTTTCTTACACAAGGCCGTGTATACTTGTAGTATAACCATATACAATTTTCATAGTATACCGTATAACAATATGAGGGTCAGTCGATTATGATTTTTGGCACTTCGCTCTCGATGCGGGTAAGTTCTAGAGGTTTTAAAGGGTCTTAATTTCGAGTGGAATAATACACACTTCAAATTCAAGCCAGGAACAGTTGAAGTAAAAATGAGTCAATTATCGGTCCTCCGGCAGGATGGACTATTCGCAGAAATCCAACAACTATACAACTATATGAGAACCTATATACAGGATGTATAACCGCAAAAATTTCAATCCAGATTTAATCCGCAAATTAATATTTTTTGTGGTTTGATACGATTTTTGTGGTTTGACACAAAGTAAATTTAGTTCTTTATGAACGAATCTTCCAGTTTTATGACCTAAATGTCCATTACTTCGAAAATCACACAAACTGCTATTTACATGTGACTGAACAAAATTAACAAGTAAGCTAGACTAATGAAACTTACTTTCAACGCGAAAGCTCAATCGAGCGGCGTTACATGGCGCTTTACTTGCAGTAAGAACACACATGAATTTATCGTCTTTGGTAACCCCAGTGACTGTAACACTGCAGGAGAGAATTTTATAACGAAGTACTTTTTCAACTTCACATTTGTGTAGGTAATTATTGTTCTTAAGAAATTCCACCCTTGTCATATATCCTTGGTTTAGGGGGTTAATCTTGACCGAGCCGGTACATTCCAATGTTATAATGGTGTTTTTTGTCACATATGGGTAAGGTGTCGCTCTGTAAGATATGTTTGGTATCAGAGTTTCTTTAAAAGAGAAAAGAATAACCAATAATAACCAATGGCGTTGTTATTAAGGTAATACCGTATATTTAGTCTGTCAGCGTTCTTTTGATTGTGTAATTTTAACTGTTGGCCTTCATGGCGGCCTAATTTTTTTCTTCAAATATGGCGCCTAAGTTATCTTTTTATTTTAGTGTTAACCGTATGTAAGTGCCTGTCAAATCTTTGATCTTATTCACAGCCTCGTTCCCAGGCGCTTTAAATAGAATTAATATAGGAACACTACAGGCTTTTACATAGATCAGTGGCAAAGCTGAGCGAACGCGCAAGGAGTTTTAGGGAGGACGCGGAAAAGGAAGCATTTCTCCGTCGAGTCCTCCCCAAAATTCCTTGCGTGCTTGCTCTGCTTAGCTACTGATCTATGTAAAAGCCTGTAGTGTTCCTATATTTATTTTATTCAAAGCGCCTGGGAACGAGGCTGTCTTATCCGTGTAAAACATTGCCCGCGCGGATTTGGATTTTAATAGGGAGCATGAGCTCCCAACGACCTTGATGAATGTTCTGTCAAAAGTTACTGTCGGCAACAGAAATCAATTATAACTTTTAGAGCGCACCACAACGTTGTGCTATTGGACATTTAGTGGCTTTAATTTAGCGCCATTATACTAAGTTCGGTATCCTCTTTCTATGCTCGGTATGATTTATTTCCTTCTTCTTACCTAAATCATAAGTTGGTCGATTCTGCAAAAGGTCAATTATCAATGCTACGCTACTGTTTAGAAGAAGACTTGTTTTACGTATTTTCAATTCCCACTGAGCAGAACATCTGGACTGAGTTTCGCATAATCTATAGACTAGACGTCAATTGGTTTTGTTGGGAAGACGTTTTATTTCAAATATTAAATATTTATTTCGTTTGACGTTTTTGTCCCCATGCATCAAGGCGTCAGCAGCTGTTAATGGACCTTTGGAAAATGTTTATTGTTCAAGTAATCAGGGGCCGGTTGTGTGAAGGCTGGATAGCGCTATCCACTGCATGGATAGAGATTTTTTCAACCGTTATAAAAATGCTTGAAAGGATTGCTTTAAAATTTCAGCTTTGGAACCAACAAATATTAATGAAGTCCTCGATTTAGGAATACTAAGATTTAATCAAAGTTACAGCAAACAACGGGCGATTTTAAACCACTATCCGGTGGATAGCGCTATCCGGCTTTCATACAACCGGTCCCAAGTATATAAGTTTGACTTACTAAAATGTTTTGACTTTATGGTAGCTAAGCATCTACCACTGAGATCTTTATAAAGCGTCCTAGCGAGCGGTAGTTGAATTGTTGCCACAAGGAAAAAGATGTGACCTAAGAAAATTAGAAATTAATATATTTTTAGTCGAAGAGTCTTCAAAACGTGTTTGAAAGACAGATTTTCATTTTCTGTAAAACCACGGTTGATTTTTGCAATTGCTTTCTCTGACAATATGCATCGTCAAAAAAATTAATTTCTAATAATAGGGAGTTATCATGCAGTCGTCATTGTAGTTTTCGCAGTATTTTCTGCTAAACGAAGATCCGTCTTTAGTGCAATCATTTTCTGTTAAAACTGCATGCATATAAATATGTGCGTTACTGCTCAAGTCAATACCTTGGTCAGTTGACGATTTATCATGATATAACAACAGAGTTGATGTTCGCGGGCATAAATGTGTTTTTGGCCCGACTCTAAACTCATTACTATTATTATTATATTAACTTTAAAGGGCAATTTTTGTATAAAAATTATGCAATGGGTAAAAACTTTAATCATTCTTCTGCTGATTGGCTTGGATCAGCGAGCTAAAATATTTTTCAGCCTGGCAAATTTATCATTTTAGCCCGCAAAAAACACCGCAATGCCTGTCAAAGTTAATATAGTCTACAACACTTTTGCATTCTTTCTCAGTTAATGCATGAACACCAAAGATTAGGCTGGCTACATTATTTCGACCCAGATTATGCGGTAAATATTCGCTGCATGCATGCGTTCATTTGTAAAATAGTATATTGAAATATTCTTACGATATATCATGATTATGTGTGAAATACCGTTGTTTAAATAAAAGCCATCCTACCATTGACTGCCCCATGCCATCGCAAAAATAATATATAATATTTCACAGAAGTATGCTCAAAAAGATGAAATTGAAGATAATTACGATTTGGATCGTAGGAATCAACACACTTACGCAAGTTCCAAATATAGTTTTCCATTAAAAATCCGATAAGTTCAACGATTAGGTTTAGTTTGTGTCGTACTTGTTTTGTTGTGTGCGTCACAATAATATATCAACATCCGTTTTCATTCAGGTGACCAGATTATCATTAAATTCTTTGACGTGCTTAATCCTAAAAATGAAGTTCAAAAAATAATTAAATGACACAGGAGTGTGTTATGGACACCCGTCTTATCCGTCTCTGATACAGGTGATTAAGAAAAAACAAGCACATTTACGTATTATAGAAACGCTATGGGATAAAAGGTCATCCATCTCTCAGAATTGTTACAATACTTCCGCAAGAGAATGACACCTCAATTTGAAAACAGCAACAACGGATCTCCAATAACGACAATGCAATTCTGGTACAACGATTCAAAGTTTCCATTCAATGGGTTACAAAGACATTACCACTGACGTCGTATTATTTGAGTCTATATCGGCGTGACTAAGAGAGTTAGACGTTTAACAATACGAAATATCAAATTAAGTAAAATTTGTTTGCGATAACTGATTGACGTTATTGTATATCACAGGCACCAAATAAATAAACTTAAAAAGAAAACAACAAAACTCTTACATGAAGTACTGCGCTCTCTGGGCTAATATTTCAACTTCCGTTTTTTCAATGCTAAATTAACATAAATAAACTCTCTTTGTATTATCTGTTTTGTACGTGCGGAAGTGGTCATGCAAGGCCCACATTCCATATTGGCGACAATCATATATTACAATTATTCAGAGCCTAGCTCGATACATAGCTAGCGAAAAAATAATTTTTTAACCCATATTTCTCCAGCTTGTATGGAAACTGTACCAATCCAAATCGTATCAAAGGTTTGTGATAATAAAATTTGAATTTGGTTGATTTACATTCCAGTTTGAGAAATCTAATCAAGTTGAAAACACGTTAATCATAATTCGTGTTTGATGGAATGAAAGTCAAAATTGAGCAGAACTGCAATCATGCTGAACTAAAGACTGAATCATATAATCGTGTGAATATTTTTCGTTTTTGGGCCCGCTAAAATATCGAGTCAACAATAGTAATATAACCTCGCAAATTCCGGTTTCTATTCCTACGCCTAGCTGCCACATCCCCTTAAACCACTTTAATCCAACGGAAAATCCACTTTCACTTTCAGCTGGATTTCCACTTACAGAGATATAGTTAACTTGCTAGCGAAATATTTGCGTATTTTCTTTAGAATTTGAACAGAGTGAATAAATTAGTTCAATATGATTGTTCTCTTCTGTAAAAGAAAATGTACAAATATTTCACCAGCGAAATATTTTTCTGTACGTGAAAATCCACCCTTACCAGAACTTTTTTCGTCTGAGCTAATTCAGGTAAAAAAAGAAAACCTATTAAATAATCCATCAGTTACTTCGGCATCTCTCAGAAGAAACTGCGAATGTGCGCGATGTTATATAGTGCACAGTCCGTAATGCATAAAGCAATGCTTTGTTTTAACCTCCTATATTTATGTTTGCGTGCAAAAATTCGGAAAATGTGTAATATCAGGTAATTCGCTAATCGAATTGTATCAACGAACAGATGCGGAAAAGCCGCCTATCTAGCATAGATTTACTCATTTACACTGTAAATCATTCTGAACTTCAACAAACAACTTAGTCTCATTTGACAGCACGGGTATTGTCAGACCATCGTCTCCGCCGGCGTCTGGCACGAGCTTCAATTGCATATAATTACAGGATAAATCCTTCTTAAAAGGCCCCTTTTGACTTAAAGATATCTCTCTGTTTAGAACCATGCATTTGTGTTTGTGAAGTGCAATAGTTAAGGCGAATTAATAATATTTACAAAATATTACAATTTTACCAAAATCTCAGTTTTATTTGCCCTCCTTTTCAACACATGCATAAATTTGGTGAAAATTTTACTTTCAAAATTTTGAAAATAGAAATGTGTTAAGAAGTGGCCACGCCATTCGAATAGACACGAAAATTGTGGGCTTAGTAGCATCGTCTCTATATTAATAATTATGAAATCGACAGAAAGAGCGTTGCCAAAATTTCTGAACTAAGAGGGACTCTTTAAATATGATACCCACATGCAGGCCAAATTGTTTTAGAAGAATGGAGAATAGTTGAACTTTGTTTTCCGCTGTGCTTTTTTTATGCTGTTTTTATGACGAGTACGTGAACATGCTGTTTTTATGACGATTACGTGAAGGAATGTTATATAAATCATAAAAGCTCGCTTGAAGGTTAAAGCCGGTTTTCCACTAGCGATATTTTTCTGGCGAAGCAACTTTACTCCTTTGTATTTGAGCATACTTTACTCCTTTGCAATTGAGAGCTCTGAAACAAAAGTAAAATGTCGCTGCGCGCGAAAAATATTGCTAGTAGAAAACCGGCTTAAGACGCCAACGATGAAGAGTTTTGACCCTAGCATCCGCCCTCTCAACTTGATCCAGCCCAGCAACCCTGTATTCAAATAATATATTGGCTCTTGTCCATAGGAAATGTTTGGCGAAAATTAAACATGCATATCAGCAGAAAGTGTCACAGTAAACAATCTCGTTAGTGAAGTCGCTATAAAACGAGTCATATATTCATACCTTTTTCGAATTTTGATAAATACTCCGCTGTTAATACGACAAAGCTTCTTGTTATTTAGGGCTACTAACCAGGAAGTTTATAGTATATATACTTGGCCACCGGATCACATTACTTGCAAAGTTATGTGTGTTGTGTTAAAGTGAAAAAACTTCCCCAAAGTACAATCTTTTAACGTCTTCTAACTTAGGAACACAAAGTACTAAATTAGGGACATACGAGAATTGTGACTCAATTGTAGCCTATAACAAGACATCTGTTCTGGCGTTAACTCCGGCGTGCCTATATCACGTGAGCCTTTAATACAAAGCTTTGGAACATAAACAATACAGTTCATACTCATTTATATGCCTTGCGAACCTAAATGTTGTTCGATCTCGAAATTCAGAAGCACATCGTACTTTAAATATATATATGCTATATTATAACCTTAAAATTGAACTTAATCAAACAGCATCAAAAGAACGGTTTATTTCTTCCTCTTGGAGGAATTGCCGTATCATGCGAGCGAAATCAACTCGCGCATCGGAAAATTAGCCAAAGCTATTCAACACAACTCTGGTAGGTGTGTTTATATCACTATGCAAACGTACAAGAATATTGTTACGTAAAAATTTATGTTGTATTGTACATATTACACTATGCATGCGTTTCAGTTTGAAAAACAAGCATCACAAGTCGTAACGCGTAAATAGCAATGCGAAAATAACAAATATACCATATTCTTCCTATGGCTATTTTACTCTTTCTAGTGAATTCAAAACAACATTGTAACATGCAACTGTTTGCAGAACCGGTGAGCTGCCTGCGTTATTCACATGCAACTGTCAATTCACTTATGATAGTTTCGAACAATAAGGCATAAAATATATTACCCTCGACTTCACCCTCGACATTGCCGATTGTATAATTCGATAAAAATCGACCCTCGACTTTACCCTCGACTTTACCCTCGACCTCACTCTCGACCCTCGACTTGCTACCCTCGACCCTCGACCCTTGACCAAAACCCAAACTCAGGCCCCCTTTACACGAGCCCGGGCTGGCTGCCAACCCGGGTTGGTGAGCCAACCCGTCAACCCGTCTGCGAATAAATTACTAGTTGCGTTTACACGATAGCCGGGTTGCGGCTTCACACTTCGCCAACCCGGGTAACCCTTCTCGAGACCCGGGTTGACCCGGGTTGGCTTGGTGTAAAGGTGTGAAAATTGTGCTAAATTCCTCATGTAAACACGGGTTGGCTTGAGCCGGGTTCGTATAAACTGCGGCATATGGACTTTGGAAGCAAATATTCTGTCACACACGCATATCATATTGCATTGAGCGCGCGTAACTTCTCTCCGCTATAGTATGGCAAGCAAAAGTAAAACCGCTCGAACGGACAAAAATGTCTCAAAAAAGCGCAACAGTTTCAGTGGTCGCCCAAATAGTCGAACATTTGATATTGTGTTTAAAACAGTCGACTTAAACTCGGATGTTGTTGTAGATAATATACAACAGCATCACACCGTGCATTTGAATAGCTGCTAAAAACAAAAGCAAAACTGCAGAGTTAGAAACAATAACTTTCCTTCGTTTATCGCCAGTGTTGTTGCCATTTGTTGTCCGCCAATTTACACTCTGCTTCAGGCTATCACTCGGAAATATTCCCTAGCCAGCCCGGGTTGGGAATTGCTGACCCGGGTTGGCGAGAATGGTCTTCAACCCGGGTCCGTGTAAACACGATAAAAATATAATCACCTGTGGCGCACCAACCCGGGTTGAAAATCAGCCTGGGCTCGTGTAAATGGGGCCTCAGTTGTTATCAACACTGAACAATATTGTTGACACTGAATCGGGTGTAACAATATTGTTCAATGTTGATAACAACTCTGAACAATGTGGGCAGCACAACATTGCTCCATCCTGTTTATATCAACTTGCATCAACCTGAGCGTTTTTAGGCGTGTAGACATTAGACAAAACTGTGACGTAGGTAAAAACGGTCACATACACATGTCAAATACTATAGTATATTTCGCGCCTAAACACACTTGCGACCACGAAAAATAATAAAAAAACCTAGGCAAATTTTCAACTCCGTCGCTCACGCCGGAGTAATAAAGTGAATCACTAGGTCTCCTAGGTACTTTATCGGTGTGGAGAACGAAGCGAAAATTTGTTTGCATATTTTAGAGTGGGAAGCCTGACCGGGTTGCTTACGAGGTTCACCTGGGCCGTAGCTAGACCGCTTTAATTCGGGGAGGGGAGTGTATTCATATATTAATGTTTGTCTAACGCATGAACAATAGCGTACAAAATATTTCAGGGGTCGGTTGTGCGAAGGCTGCTGGATATAGCGCTATCCACCGGATTGATCTTTGGAACCAACGATTGTTAAAGAGGATCCTCGATTTAGAAATACTAAGATTTAATTAGAGTTATAGAAAACAACGGCCGATTTTAAAGTCGTTATGAAAATACACCGCCCTAGTAGTTGTCTAAATCAATGAGACATGATTCTGTCATAATGAATTACCGTAATTACTCGAATAAACGCCGCGGCGTTTATTAAATTTTTACCAATTACGATGCGGCGTTTATTCGAGGGCGGCGTTTATTCAAGGGAGGCGTTTATTGCAAACTCGTAACAACTCTGAATTTATTGAGTAATTTAAACGCCAATTTAACCAATACAATCTAGTGGTACCGGCAAGATTCTCGGCTGTTACCACGGAATTACGCATCGCAGAAGTTTTGGAGAGAGAGCTAAGCAGCCAAGCTATGAAGTATAGCCACTTTGAACTGATGAATAACATTCAAATTGAGAAAAATAAATTTCCACGACTGGTTTAGATTCAATGTTGTCTTTTTTTTGTAAGGATAGATACTTGAATTTCTTACTGTGGTTATAAATAAATGCTTCGAATAAACGCCGCAATGACGAAAAGGTTGCGGCGTTTATTTGAGGGCGGCGTTTAATGATATTTTTGCTTGTCCCTGCGGCGTTAATTCGAGGGCGGCGTTTATTCGAGGGAGGCGTTTATTCAAGTAATTACGGTAAGCATAAATTAATGCTTGTCATAACCCAGACTTCTTATTTTTCACATCGCCAGCGAGGCTTCGATCACCGAAATAAATCGTCACTATTATAATGATAAATATCATGTTACGCATAAAATACCTTTAAAAAATAGGCAAAAACGGAACGTCCGCTGGGATCAACTTTCCAAAAACTTTCCTTGACATGCAGCAATACTCAGCAATACGGTTGAGAGCCTTTGAAGTTTAACTGCAAATTAACTTACTTTAAAATTCATGCAGCAAAAAGGATGTCATCTTGGAATTTATGCTTACGTAATATTGAACTAATATTGACCTGTAAGTCAGATATATTTAAGTAAAAACATGTGTTTTTAAAATCCTTTGCGTGATCGGTGAATGTGACGTAAGATGTGTAAGATAAATACTAAACATTAATTGGCATAAGAATAATTGACGATATGTTTCAAGTTCGTAAATATGTCATCTGTTATTTCGGGGTTAAACAAAGGTATATTACTATATTTGCCTACTTTGTATTGAATACAAATGTGGCAATGGTTTAAAAGCGAAATACGCGCAATTAGTGGCAAAGTTAAATTATTTTGTCATTTTGTGTTTCCAATATTCGACATTATAGATGCATACGAAAAGAGGGAATATTAGGCCAATATTTTCGTTTAACGTTTCAATGTTGTAAATATGTTTTGCCAGAAATGCCGCAAGCATCTGTAACACCATCAATCAAATTAAAACTCTAGTTTTCCTAACGTTTGATCAACACATGTTTGGATGACAGCAGAACAATTGTTTGCGAAATAAGTAAATAATCTCTTGCAGAAGCAAGCTGTGATATTTGTAGCATAATATCATTATGCGCGTGTTCAGTATTATGAAGTCTCGGAAAGATATTCTTCATACAGACCTCGGAAAGATTTTCTTATATAGACTGTTGATTTTGCAACAAAATGACAATAATTACAAAAATCGCAGGTATTATGAGATTATAAGAAAATTATGAATCGACCGGTGGTTGTCCTTTTAAAGTTGTATAAACTACCATGCAAAAGTTGACCTGAAATTAAACCACCTTGTGTATGTAAACTTTTTGTCTCTTAATGTATGTTATTAGCTGGATTGACGGCAAATTTCACTGCTTTGTCGTTCTGCGAAAATTTCACTGCTGTGATATTCTGTGATTTTGCCACTCTTCGTTCGTGTCTTGTCAAGAGATAAGCGGCAATGAGAACAAATATCGCACCGGCTATTATTCCAACGATCAAAACAATGACTATTGTCAAAGTAAAGTTTCTCGCATCTTTGCTTTTTGCTCCTGTATTGTCACCTTCAGATTTCTCATCACGATCTAAAAAGAAAATTCGGCATGTATTTAATATAATAACACGCTAATTTGCAAAAACAGCCTGTAGTTCTGCAGTTCTATAGCCTGAGCTTTTTTTTAGTCTCGTAGTGGTTGTAAAATTTTAAATTCGGCGATTTTTGCTTTTTAAGCCCACACGCATGAATGGAATGATCAGACTGAAAGTATAGCTACGCTTTTCGAAGAAAGTTATTTCTAGTCACTAGAACCACGGGAGAAAAGCATAACCTTAAACAACGTGCATGCGAAATATAATTGTCATAATTGTCTCGGGAAACATTCAAACTCTTGGGAAAAAAACTCACTATTTCCCTCGGGAGCATACATTAAATGTATCATTATGTAACAATAGGTTAATTATAAAGGTCGTATTTAATTTTGATTTATCCACCGTTTAAGCTAAATGGGCCTGATATACAACCGTCCCCAGTGATGCATGCCTTTAAAGACCAAATACGAAAAATAAGTTTAGGTTGCGGACTGCTAGGCATTCCATTTCTTCATTTCATCATTCACATATAGCCTACGTCATAGATCCGCCATAGCTATACTTCTCCTATTCATGCACGACTGTCGGCGGTACTATGACAATCACATTATGATCACAACTCACCATTTATTTTAAAATGTATCCATTTACTTGAAATTCCTTTTGTTCCATTACCAAAGCCGAAAACTGATACACTATAATTTGCATCGGGTGAAAGACGCCTGAGAACCACAGAATAGGTTACACTTAAAGTGTCGATTTGGAAAGAATGTGTTGCGTTTCTCACATTTACTCTGTAACCAAAGATTTTATCGTATTTTTCCTCACGTTGTTGCACGAGAAACCACTGGATGCCAACTGAAGTTTTGGACAAGATAAGAACCTGAACATTTTTTGGCGCAGGAATCATATCTAAAAGCAGTTCAAACATAAAATATAAAAGTTTGCACACATATTGTTATACCATACAATTTTACCGAATTGTGTCTTGAGACACATTGCACATGACATGTGCCTTGAATCTTCCAGTCGAGTGTCGTAATAAAATCCACACTTTCACCTTATTCATAATTATCTGTATGCTGTACGAATCATATTTGCTTTATTTTTGAATGACTTGTAAAAGAATTTTTTTTATGTTTGGTCATATTTAGCAAATAGTTACAAACTTGAAAATAATCGGTAAGAAAAAATGGCAATGGAGTTGCATAAGTGTTGAATATAAAAACTTTGGTTCTGGTACTTAAAATGATTATCATACCGACCGTCAAAAATGCCACCGGCCATCTTCAGTTTGAAAATGCGATGATAAAAATGATGACGTAATGATTCTGACGGCAATTCAACGAAAAATGCCATATAGAAAAAGCCTAGAAAACTAAAGGTCCCAGGTGCAATCTTGTAAATAAATTATTCATGTTGGAAATTAATATTCTAGATTTATTGAATTTTTTTAATATTCAGGTTAGGTTTGGCATTTAAATCCAGCGGAATCTAGTTGGTCTTCTTCAGTTAGCAAATGAATTAATTTCCCCATAAAAACAATACGCAACATACCTAATGTTGAAAAGTTGTACAATACAGCATAACCATCACTATACTGTGTGAACCCATGTATTGAAAGGGTATGATTTGATTTTAGAGCTAAGTCAGAAAACACGACGTGATTGGTATCATTTGCTGATATGAAACTTAGTTTTCTTTTTCGGCTGGTTAGAATCAACTTGTATCCCAGTAAAACACCGTTTATTTTTGGTTTTGAAGAAATCTTTTCCCATCTAATTACTGCTTCTTTGGAGGTTATCTTTGCAAGGTGAATATTATTTGGCCTTGGAAGTCGATCTAAAATAAAGAATTCTAATCGTTTAGTAGGTCTAAAAAAGTAGGGAATTGATTAAAAAGAGCAGTTTTCAGTGGGTGGATGATATAAATCACGGATACAGGAAGCGAGCCAAATGCCTGTCGCGCCGTAAAAATACTAGCTAACTAATCATTATCAGTCTAAAATTTGCAAACCCGGGCAAATCTTCAATTGCTGACCTCTAGCCAAGGAGACAAATAGTTTGGGTGGAAATAAACTCCCCGAAAGCAAAATTATCATAAATATTAAGTAAAGGCCTAAGGTAAATATGTGATTTGCATTTGAATCGTCAGTGAAGAATTTACCTCTAGAGTTGGATAATAACTCACTATTTCTATTTCACACTTTCTACCAACCACTTATACGACATACCTAGTGACACAAAGTTGTAGAACAGCGTACATCCATCACCATATTTTGTAAAACCACGTACCGAGAGGGTATAATTTGATTTTGGATTTAAGTCCGTCAACACAACGTAATTAGTATCGTTTGCTAAAGTGATGTTCTCTTCACTTTTCATTCCAAATAGCGTCAATTTGTATCCCAACAAAACACCATAGATTGTTGCGTTCGCAGAAATCTTTTCCCATCTAAGCACTGCTTCTTTCGGAGTGATCTTCTCAAGATAAATGTTCTTTGGCTTGGGAAGTCTATCTAAATGACAAAAATATACACCAATATATATATATTGGTGTATATTTTTGTATCGTATAACAATATAATATAACCGTATAAGAATAATTCAATGGTATAACCGCAAAAATTTCAATCCAGATTTGTTGCGCAAATATAATTTTTTGTGTATAACAAAGTAAATTTAGTTATTAACAAATTTTCCAGTTTTCTGACCTAAATGTCCATTATTTCAAACATGACACAAATTGCTACTTACAAGTGACTGAACAAAATTAACAAACAAGCTAGACTAATGAAACTTACTTTCAATGCGAAAGCTCAATCGAGCTGCGTTACATGGCGCTTTACTTGCAGTAAGAAGACACATGAATTTATCGTCTTTGGTAACCCCAGTGACTGTAACACTGCAGGAGAGTGTTTTAAAACGAAGAACTTCTCCAACTTCACATTTGTGTAGGTCATTATTGTTCTTACGAAATTTCACCCTTGTCATATATCCTTGGTTTGGGGAGTTAATCTTGACCGAGCCGGTACATTCCAATGTTATATTGGTGTCTTTTGTCACATATGGGTAAGGTGTCGCTCTGTATGATATGTTTGGTATCAGAGTTTCTTTAAAAAAGAAAAGAATAACCAATAATATAACCAATAATAAGGTTCGGTTGTAGAGACCATTTAAAAGAAAAAGAGAAGAATATTGCTCTTTATTAATTGGTGTTGTTAGTGGAGATCTTGTTAGTGAGATACGTCTTTCCCATTAGAGGTATTGTTAGCAATGGCTGCAATATTTTTGCGGATTTTTGTTAAATTCTCCTCTTTTTTAACCAAACTGCTTTAAGATTCGATCAATTGAATAACATCACTGGGAGATAAAAAAACGATAAAAGTCAGAACTGGGAGGAAAACTAGGTTGTGTATAGGGTAATAATGCCAAAATAAATAATTCGGTATTTTATGTCATAAAGCTTGTAATTTTGACTACAAATTAAAAATATAATTATATATATATATATATATATATATATATATATATATATATATATTATATATAATATATTATATATGTATATATGTGTGTGTGTGTGTGTGTGTGTACAACACTTTTGTATGCAAATATCTCGTGAAAATATCAAATATATTCACGGGTTACTTTCGAATTTATTACGCTTATATTAACGTAACATTACTAACAGTAATTTTTCATATCCCAGTCAACCTCAATCGATATTAATATAAACGATACTACATTGTGGGTTAACGGACTAAAAGCTTTGCAGTATTAGATACTTACGTGGTGTACCTACAAGCTAAATTACTTATCGACTGTCACCATGCAAACAATTACATACAAGAATTATCGATACTAATATTGTTCACAGTTCAAGTAACCTGCTGCACACTACAAAGCCTTCCAAAATGTAACTTACTAAAATGTTCGGATCCTATTGGTCTCAAACATAGGCTGCTGAGGTCTTCGTGAAGCGTCATAGCGGGTTGTAGCTGAATTGTTACAACCAGGAGGATAATGCGGCCTAAAAGAAAAGAGTTTAAACAAAAATTTTATTTCGCAATCCGCGCGATCGATCTGCGATTGCTTTGCGCGGAAATATCCCGAATTCGGACACAACATGGAATATTTAAAGAAAGCGATGACAATTCACAATAATCATGCAATCGCGCGACATTAGCCTTTACATAAACGGTCTAAATGTAGTTACAAATGTATATTCTTTTTCAATATTGTCATTCATATAATATATGCATATATAATAATTATATGCATAAATTATAATTATTTCTTCAATTATTTTCAATAAGTAAATTAGCTTGTAAGTACACCACGTAAGTATTAAATACTGCGAACTAAAAATACTTTAAAATACTTTAAAACTTTTACACAGCTACAACTTACGTGGTGTGCCTACCAGCTAATTTACTTATTGATGTCACCATGCAAACATACAAGAATATTATTTTTAAAACGGATGATCAGGAATTCTATGCACTGGAATTTAGAGCACTTACACAAGTTCCAAACAATGTTTCCCATTTCGATTTCCGTTTGATTAAGTTTGGATCACGCTAATCAGTTGTGATAAACCTGTTGGATCTACAAAATGCACAATAAAGCGCTTTGGAGGTTTCCACAGGAGTAGCAAGAGAGAAAAGGGTTCTATTTAGCTCCATTAGAAATTAGAATAAAATATGTGGCAAGCACGACCAGAATTAAACATGCATGATGACACGACAAATAACTTCTCCTGGTCAAACAAAATAATCTCTAAACCAAAAGTACGGTAGACTAAACAGTAGCTATTAGCCGAAATTATACTAGGGACATGCAGGAAACTCAATTTGACGGGAAAGTTGATTGTATTTAATTAGATACCCGTTTGAATCTGAATACAGAAATGGATAAATTTATAACGTATGGTATATAGGTCGGTTAATGCTAAAAAAGGTATCGTAATTATTTGCCAACGATAATGATCTGTAGGCTATCTTCAAGCAAAACTGGCTATTGTTGGGGTAAATTCTTGCATTATTGTCATCATTAGTTGTACAAAGTGTTGTGTACACGATTCTGTAGTGTTTCGATGCCTCGATTAATATAGTGTCCATAGTTTGCTCTGTCAATGATCTTGAGGTTGTTAAGATTAGTAATGTATGGGCCTGCAATATATGTTCTTTGATGTGAAATTTTTCACTCATTCTTTTTTCTTATGAGGAATTCTAGCTCACCCAATTTCTGCAGTGAGTAGCTTAAATTTGGCTAGTTTTAATATAAAATGGATTTTTAAGTTGTCTTTCGATAAAGGGAGAGGTTACGTAGCGGTTTAGTTACGAGTTACGACGCGAATCGCACGAGGGTTCGTGAAAACGCGTTTGCCAGAACATTTGATATCAATATTGTAGACTGTAGAGCTACATACAATTAATATATGACGAACAAAACACGGAAATTGTATAAAATTCTTAAATAAAAAAGTAACACTTGACTTTCTGCTGAGGGTAATAATTATGCATCATGCAGGTATTTTGAGTATTTCACCAATGCAGGCATTTATAAAGAGCTTTAGATTGCCGTTTACGACAAGCCCTGTTTCATATATGAACGTCGTCGTATAAATTACAAATTTAACGATTATTTGCAGTCATTTACATACAGAGTTGTTTCCCTCCTCAAGCTCAGTTCACATGAAATTTGATGAAAATTAATTAAACCTTCTCTGAGAAACGACATCTTCAAAAAACATGTAAGCTAAATGTTGCTTTTCAAAGCAATTTTATTTCATATTTTAATTAACGATTTGAATATGAAATAATTTGTCTTGAAAATGTTAAACAGACGCTTAATTTGAAATGTCGTATATTATATAAAACAATATTATCATAAGATAATTTAAGCTGATAATCGGATTAATTAATCTGAAGCCTGCTAATGTTCAAAGTCAACAAGTATAAATGGGTTGAATATTCCACTGAAACGCCAGCACAGAATACAACTAGCAATATTTGTAACTGGCATAAGACAAATATAGTCAACCTGCATTTGTTTCCAGTTATTTCGAATTCTTCACAATTTTATACAACTAATCGTCCTTATACCCATGCAGGAACTACTTAATTATGTTATTTAAATTTTTAAGGGAAGCGGTTATCGAACTTCCACGAAAATTTTTGGATATTTGTATAGGTATATACTATGCCTATGGTATGATAAAACATATATGGAGTATGACAAAGCAGCATTTCCGTAAGTCCGTATCTTATTTAAAGAAAATGAGTGCTTACGTCAAAATTCTTCACTTTGAATCATCAATTGAAAACGCTCCAACAATGCAGGTTCTCTTGTATTGAATCAGTGTTAACACCGCACGCCCCCTGAGATAATCATATTTCATTGTACAGGTTGTCTCAAACGAAAACTATTGAAGTCATGCACTCATTGTGAAAATTTGAATGCCGTGTTCACGAATTTCATGAGCCCGTGGAGATTTAATGCAACTTATAAAATGCGAATACGAAAAAGTTGAAGTTGTGAAAATGATTAAATTTAAATTATAGCCTTGTTGTTGCTTCGAAAGAAAATGGTACAGCTGACCGCGGAACAACGAGTGCTTATCTTGTGATATCATATCAACAGAGTGCTTAGGCATTCAAACTCTAACAATTACATTGTTATGGGTGATTTCAATATTTTTCATTTTTTTGAGACACCCTGTAGCCTATATTAATCACGTTAAAATCCCTACGAAATTATAATCCGTGAATGTTCACAATGCGAATATATTTCTTCACGGCGGAATATTATTTAACTTCCATGTTTATACTTACTTTGTACAAATACTTTTGTAGAATGGATAAATAATCTGTTGTTGATAATGAACTTCGTACTCTCTGTTGTTCAAAACCAGTCAGAATAAAGAGAGGTTTTTGTCTTCCGCTTTACTTCAACTTTTACACCGGATGTTGTAAAATAATATTGTCATAACAAGCACCCACGCAGCATACTGATATAAGCAGCATTCTCTCATCTAACGAAATTTCTTTAGAAAAGTTTGACTCTATCGAGGGAAGGTTGGAATAGTTAATATATTCTTTTCAAAAGTTCTTTGTCTCAGGTTATTGAAAACAAACTCCCTAACAGCTGAAGGTATGCATATTTAAATTGTGACAGCACAGGATGTAAGTGTATATTAAGTGCTATTCAGTAAAAAAAATTTACTTGTCAAGATCATCTGCAAGGTAGAACTTCCTGCCTGGCAAATATCAAAAACAGCAGGTAGTGCGAGGCAGCTGGTGTGCGTTTGGCTTTAATACAACCGTCCTCGTGCGACAATAAATTCAGTCAGAGTCTTCAAACAGGGGCGTTGGAAGCTTTCAAAGATTGGGGGGACACCAGCTTCCTGGGGCACTTTTGGTAAATAAAAGTGCGGCTAAAAACATACATATATATAATATATATATGACAAAGCTGCAAGGACACCACTATAGTGTAGTTTACATTTATGCTCTATCAAAATGATTTGGGCACGTGTAAGTATGCTAACGTAGGAAACAAAAAAGGCACCTTCGATTTTAAAATAGTATTTACAGCTACATAGCTTCTCCAAAAAGGCATATTTTGTCTACACTCATACAACAAGAAACATAAATCAGGAGAGTTTATTTGAGATTCTGCCAGTTGCTTGCGGTAAAATAATGTAGTGTCACGTTGAGAATGCAATATTTGTGATGATTTCTGCCAATATCTATATATTCCAATGGATATAGTTCAGGTATTGGATTTAGTTGAAATTCATGTTTTCATGTTTTTCCACTATGGCGCTATTTTTATATTATATCGATTTACAACAAATGCTTGTTTTGGCACAACTATATATATTTCGGTAAATTAAAAAACCACTGACAACATTTTTGGTGGCGAAGCTGATTTCTTTTTGTGAAATTTAGGCTTTTTTGGAGCATGGGAAAACAATGAGATATAACGACTTGTAAAATTATTTTACCATAAATTTTATTAGTGACGTAAAAATTGACTATTCGTAAAACATCCGACACAGTGGCTACTCAAAAGTTGTCGCCTAAAACAAAACTCCGACAATCAAAACAACGATGATTGTTAAAGTAAAGTTCCTTCCGTCTGTGTTAGTTCCTCCTTTATTACTAACTCCAGATGGCCCCTCACGATCTAAGAAAAGAAATTGTTATCAGTAATATTACGTTAAATAATATACCACAAACACATCCCACGACGATGAATATGGCTAGATTTATTGAGACTTTATTCTTCAAAGGGTCTTTGATTAAAAAAAAATGCTTTTCATGTTGTTATAATTTTTTATACCGAGTTGAAGAAAATGTCGTCGTGCGAAAGGCTAATTGTACGTTGTTGAGATGTTAAGCAACGTGATATAGCAGCAGCGGTGTCTCCGCAACAAATAACCTGATTCGATTCTAAAGGCTCGTTTGCGCTTGCAATTTTTGCAGCGATTTTATGTGCGAATTTCTTCTTTTAATATATGAGAACGAGTGAATTAGTTACTGATGTTGAAATAAGAGCTCTTATACATTACTACTCATTTATATCTATCAAAAGAGGTCGCCCGTTTACACTTGCGAATTTTGCTGCTATTTTACGTGCGATTTTCTTCTTTCAATAGATGTGAACGAGTTATACGTTGCGAATGCTCTGATGTAGTTTTAAGAGCTCTTATTTGAACATTAGTAACTAATTCACTCGTTCACCTCTGCATGAAACGTCAGTGAAAAAAAATGATGTAAAATCTTAACGAGACTTATGGGATAAGTGTAATTTGCAGTACATATATTCATGCAAATATACCGTAGGAACAACAGCGTACAAAAAAAAAGAAATCGGTCAGGTATAAGACGAATATATGAATTCCAACAATTCGCCAACCGTCCGCGATGTATTGTGGCCGATGACGAAGAAAATTAATTGGAAAGAACAAAACACTTCATTCATCAGTGATCACCGACAATAGCCATCGCCGACCGTCGGTGACAAACGAGAACCAGGCCTTACAATAGTGTTATGATCACAACTCACCATTTATTTTAAAATGTATCCATTTGCTTGAAATTCCTTTTGTTCCATTACCAAAGCCGAAAACTGATACACTGTAATTTGCTTCGGGTAAAAGATGATTGAGAGCAACCGAATACGTGACACTTAAAGTGTCGACCTTGAAAGAATGTATTGCATTTCTCACAATAACTCTATAGCCAATAATTTCATCGTGTTTTTCTTTGTGTTGCTGAATGAGAGTCCATTGAACCCCAGCTGAATTTTTGGACAAGATAACAATCTGCACGTTCTTCGGTGCAGGAATTACATCTAAAACAATTCAAGCAATATTGTATAAAATCTTCGTGCATTACGCTAAATCTACTCACGCGATTGGTCAAAATCAATCACGTGGTTTCTTGTTGCCTGGCGACAGATCATGGGAGTAATCATTTTTTCGCAATAACCCATGAAAATCATGGTTTATTAAAAAATGACAGACTGCAACGAAGCTTGGATCTTCAATGCAGCAATCAATAAACTCAGACTGTATATTAAAAGTGTTAGAGACTTTATGTTCGTATTTTGTTTACAGATAAACGCACTTTCTGAGCATACACCTCGTGCAATATTGAAATTTCTCGTTTATTGTATGGTCAGCGCTTGCGTTTATTTGTGAACAAACCACTCACAACAGTCTCTAACCCTTAATTACACAAATATAGCGATGATTCGGGGGTGTCAATCTATGCCAAAAATTGATAGGTCCGAATTGAGAGCAAAACCTGAATTCCTTGCATGTGTAAGCTATCAGAATGATTTAAAAAAACCTGATCTCTTGATATTGAGACACTCGGGGTTGAAGAACCGGCCGGTAGCGAGCGAATGAAGCTACTTTAACAGTATTTGGAGGGAAAGGAAATATCATGTGTATTCAATTAAGTTCATTTAACTTCATTTAACTACCACCAATTAAGTTCATTTAACAGATTTTAAATTTCTACAGTTATGTAACGACTTGGTGTAGCTATGTTACTACACACAACATACCTAATGATGAAAAGTTGAAAAGCTCAATATATCCATCATCATACTGTGTGAATCCTCGTATTGAGAGGGTATAATTAGATCTTGGGGTTAGGTCATGCAACACTACGTGATTAGTGTGGTTTGCCAGAGTGAAATCTATTTCCCTTGTCTTGCCAATAAGCGTCAATTTATACCCCAGCAAAACGCCATGAATTTTTTGGTTTGCTGAAATCCTTTCCCATTTAACCACTGCTCTTTTGGAAGTAATCTTTGCAAGGTAGACATGACTTGGCCTGGGAAGTTTATCTAAGATGGAAAAAATAATGCATCGTAGCTCCTTCAAAAGGGTCTCTCAATATCTTGGTGTCGAAATGATGTCAATTCACCCCACCAAAAAAACATTAAGATGCGATTAGATCAACATTGAGTGCGATTACACGTTATACGCATTTTATGATACTATTTATGCAAACGAAAACAGCTAGGAATATTATTATGCCAAAAAATACTTATCCAATCACAAAATTTGTTTTATATACCACATGACCACCGTGTCCTGAATAGCTCGCACCCGAGGTATTTTCCCTGAGGCATGGTATTCACTCAATAGAGCGGGGTTCTTATGAGGTCGGTATACTATTCTACAGGGTGTATCAAAAAAAATGTCCCAAATGTAAAATTTTCGTTTTTCAGGATATTTTGCAGAATTTGGCAAATTTTTGTGTTCCTAGAGATAGTTAAGACTTATCTGGTATACCTAGGCCAAGTTTGGTTTTTCATTAACAAAATTATGTTACCGGGGGTGGTTCCTTTCCACTGATATTGAGAGGGCTTGCGCGCGAAAATGTGAAGCTGAAATTGAGATATTATTTAGCTGTCTAAAAGTAGGAAAGCTTTTTAATAAACTGTCAAAGTTTCAGGAAAAATAATGCATACTGGGAGCAACGCGCGACCCCTAAAGGTGACAAATATTTCATTGCGCGAAGTGGATTAAATGCATCGTTGATTTTCGCGTGACCGATCTCATGCAAGGCTGTGCAAATGAATAAATTAAAGCGAGAAACTGAACAAAAAGACGAAGCGATTTAATAACAAGATTTTTATTCGTGATGTTAATCCTCAACATTTTCACCATTTCTTTCTAAGCAAACTGCAGCTCGTCTGAGCATGGTAAACACTGAACGGCGAACCATTTGTCTGCCCTGCCTCAAATTATCCATTTCGTTTTGAAATTCTTTCTTGCAAATCGCCTACGCTACCACCGGCAAATCTAGGCGAATGGACAGACAAATGGTTCGCTGTTCAGTGTTTACTATGCTCAGACGAGCCGCAGTTTGCTTAGAATGAAATGGTGGACATGCTGAGGATTAATTAACATCACGAATAAATCGCTTTGTTTTTGTGTTCAGTTTCTCGCTTTAATTTATTCATTTGCACAGCCTTGGATGAGATCGGTCACGCGAAAATCAACGTTGCATTTAATCCACTTCGCGCAATGAAATATTTGTCACCTTTAGGGGTCGCGCGTTGCTCCCAGTATGCATTATTTTTCCTGAAACTTTGACAGTTTATTAAAAAGCTTTCCTACTTTTAGACAGCTAAATAATATCTCAATTTCAGCTTCACATTTTCGCGCGCAAGCCCTCTCAATATCAGTGGAAAGGAACCACCCCCCGGTAACATAATTTTGTTATTGAAAAACCAAACTTGGCCTAGGTATACCAGATAAGTCTTAACTATCCCTAGGAACACAAAAATTTGCCAAATTCTGCAAAATATCCTGAAAAACGAAAATTTTACATTTGGGACATACACATTTTGATACACCCTGTAGTTATAGATCTTGAACTCCGGGTATCCGCCCATGCAATGAAACTTCTCTCATGGTAATTTCGTGGGCGGATACCCCCTCTTTTAAGGTCTTAAAACTAATAATAGATTGCTTCAATTCGAGCATCCCGACTGAATCAGAATTAAGAAAGGGCCGACTTCATTTCAACACTGTTTGCATGAGTAAGGTTGGTGTGGTGATGCAAAACAGGGAAGCTTTGTTAAAATTATCTTGGAAAGCAGCCCTCTGCATGCAACGCACGCACATTGTTAACAGAACGAATTTTACCCAAATGGCCACTTATACATAACTTACAGGAGTTATTGAAAATCCCGCACACGATATAAAATACTCGGGGTAAATTCACATGCTCTTCCAAAATAAAGAATGAAATAATTTCCGAGTTTTCTATCGTGCAGGTGAAGGAACATATTACATTTAATATTATAAAAAGATCACCCCTAAAACTAAGGAAATCATGTTTGCTCTGCTTTAAATTTTCTTGCGAGAGTATGCCGGCACGATAGGCATTTCATTTTTTTATTTCATCATTCACGCATAGCCTACGTCATAGATCCGCCATAGCTATACTTCTCCTATTCATGCACGACTGTCGGCGGTACCATGACAATCACATTATGATCACAACTCACCATTTATTTTAAAATGTATCCATTTACTTGAAATTCCTTTTGTTCCATTACCAAAGCCGAAAACTGATACACTATAATTTGCATCGGGTGAGAGACGCCTCAGAACCACAGAATAGGTTACACTTAAAGTGTCGATTTGAAAAGAATGTGTTGCGTTTCTCACATTTACTCTGTAACCAAAGATTTTATCGTATTTTTCCTCACGTTGTTGCACGAGAAACCACTGGATGCCAACTGAAGTTTTGGACAAGATAACAACCTGAATATTTTTTGGCGCGGGAATCACATCTAAAATAAAAGTTTGCACACATATTGTTATACAATACAATTTTACCGAATTGTGTCTTGAGACACATTGCACATGCGCCTTGAATCTTCCAGTCGAGTGTCGTAATAAAATCCACACTTTCACCTTATTCATAATTATCTGTATGCTGTACGAATCATATTTGCTTCATATTTCTTTATTTTTGAATGACTTGTACAAAATTTTTTTTTATATTTGGTCATATTTAGCAAATAGTTACAAACTTGAAAATAATCGGTAAAAAAAATGACAATGGAGTTGCACAAGTGTTGAATATAAAAACTTTGGTTCTGGTACTTAAAATGATTATCATACCGACCGTCAAAAATGCCACCGGCCATCTATAGTTTGCAAATGCGATGATGAAAATTATAACGTAATGATACTAACGCCGATTCAACGAAAAATGCCATATAGAAAAAGCCTAAAAAACTAAAGGTCCCAGGTGCAATCTTGTAAAAATTATTCATGTCGGAAATTATTATAATTCTAGATTTATTGAATTTTTTAATATTCAAGTTAGGCTTGGCATTGAAATCCAGCGGCATCTAGTTGGTCTTCTTCAGTTAGCGAATGGATTAACTTCCCCATAAAAACAATACGCAACATACCTAATGATGAAAAGTTGTACAATACAGCATAACCATCACTATACTGTGTGAACCCACGTATTGAAAGGGTATAATTTGATTTTGGAGCTAAGTCAGGAAACACGACGTGGTTGGTATCATTTGCTGATATGAAACTTAATTTTCTTTTTCGGCTGGTTAGAATCAGCTTGTATCCCAGTAAAACGCCGTTTATTTTTGGTTTTGAAGAAATCTTTTCCCATCTAATCACTGCTTCTTTGGAGGTGATCTTTGCAAGGTGAATATTATTTGGCCTTCGAAGTCGATCTAAAATAAAGAATTCTAATGGTTCAGTAGGTCTAGAAAAGTAGGAAATTGATAAAAAATAGCAGTTTTCAGTGGGTGGATGATATAAATCACGGGTACAGGAAGCGAGCCAAATGCCTGTCGCGCCGTGAAAATACTAGCTAACTAATCATTATCAGTCTAGAATTTGCAAACCCGGGCAAATCTTCAATTGCTGACTTCTAGCCAAGGAGACAAATAGTTTGAGTGGAAAAAAACTCCCCGAAAGCAAAATTATCATAAATATTAAGTAAAGGCCTATTCAAAGGTAAATATGTGATTTGCATTTGAATTGTCAGTGAAGAATTTACCTCTAGAGTTGGATAATAACTCACTATTTCTATTTCACACTTTCTAGCAACCACTTACGACATACCTAGTGATACAAAGTTGTAGAGTAGCGTATATCCATCACCATATTTTGTAAAACCACGTACCGAGAGGGTATAATTTGATTTTGGATTTAAGTTAGTCAACACAACGTAATTAGTATCATTTGCTAAAGTGATGTTTTCTTCACTTTTCATTCCAAATAGCGTCAATTTGTATCCCAACAAAACACCATAGATTGTTGCGTTCGCAGAAATCTTTTCCCATCTAAGCACTGCTTCTTTCGGAGTGATCTTCTCAAGATAAATGTTATTTGGCTTGGGAAGTCTATCTAAATGACAAAAATATACACCAATATATATATATATATATAATATATATATTATATATTATATATTATAATATATTATATATACATATACATATATATATATATATATATACATATATATACATGCATATTATTATATAATATATATATATATATTATATATATATATATATATATATATTAATATATATATGTACATATATATATATATATATACATAGAATATAATATATACATATATATTTATATATAGTTTCAACGAAAACCCCAATGACTGGTTTCACTAAAGAAAAAAAGCGTAGCGAAAACTACTGTGATTTAAGTTGCTTAACGGGACGGACTAATTTGAATTGATTTGGAAGGTACTCTTTCTTATACAAGGCCGTATATAACTGTAATATAACCCTATAACAATATAATCGTATAAGAATAATTCAATGGTATAACCGCAAAAATTTCAATCCAGATTTGTTGCGCAAATATATTTTTTTGTGTAAAAGAAAGTAAATTTAGTTATTAACAAATTTTCTAGTTTTATGACCTAAATGTCCATTATTTCAAACATCACACAAATTGCTGCTTACATGTGACTGAACAAAATTAACAAACAAGCTAGACTAATGAAACTTACTTTCAATGCGAAAGCTCAATCGAGCTGCGTTACATGGCGCTTTACTTGCAGTAAGAAGACACATGAATTTATCGTCTTTGGTAACCCCAGTGACTGTAACACTGCAGGAGAGAGTTTTATAACGAAGTACTTCTTCAACTTCACATTTGTGTATGTCATTATTGTTCTTACGAAATTCCACCCTTGTCATATATCCTTGGTTTGGGGAGTTAATCTTGACCGAGCCGGTACATTCCAATGTTATATTGGTGTCTTTTGTCGCATATGGGTAAGGTGTCGCTCTGTAAGATATGTTTGGTATCAGAGTTTCTTTAAAAAAAAAAAGAATAACCTATAATATAACCAATAATAAGGTTCGGTTGTAGAGACCATTTAAGAAAAAGAGAAGAATATTGCTCTTTATTAATTGGTGTTGTTAGTGGAGATCTTGTTAGTGAAGAGATACCTCTTTCCCATTAGAGGTATTGTTAGCAATGGCTGCAATATTTTTGCGGATTTTTGTTAAATTCTTTTCTTTTTTAACCAAACTGCTTTAAGATTCGATCAATTGAATAACATCACTGGGAGATAAAAAAACGATAAAAGTCAGAACTGGGAGGAAAACTAGGTTGTGTATAGGGTAATAATGCCAAAATAAATAATTCGGTATTTTATGTCATAAAGCTTGTAATTTTGACTACAAATTAAAAATATAATTATATATATATATTATGTGTGTGTGTGTATGTGTGTGTGTACAACATTTGACGATTGATATCGCGCACATTTTTGTATGCAAATATCTCGTGAAAATATCAAATATATTCACGGGTTACTTTCGAATTTATTACGCTTAACGTAATATTACTAACAGTAATTTTTCATATCCCAGTCAACCTCAATCGATATTAATATTAACGATACTACATTGTGGGTTAACGGACTATAAAAGCTTTGCAGTATTAGATACTTACGTGGTGTACCTACAAGCTAAATTACTTATCGACTGTCACCATGCATACATACAAGAATATTATCGATACTAATATTGTTCACAGTTCAAGTAACCTGCTGCACACTACAAAGCCTTCCAAAATGTAACTTACTAAAATGTTCGGATTTTATGTGGAGCAAACATAGGCTGCTGAGGTCTTCGTAAAGCGTCATAGCGGGTTGTGGCTGAATTGTTGCAACCAGGAGGATAATGCAGCCTAAAAGAAAAGAGTTTAAACAAAAATTTAACTTCGCAATCCACGCGATCGATCTGCGATTGCTTTGCGCGGAAATATCCCGAATTCGGACACAACATGGAAGATTTGAAGAAAGCGATGACAATTCACAATAATCATGCAATCGCGCAACATTAGCCTTTAAATAAACGGTCTAAATGTAGTTACAAATGTATATTCTTTTTCAATATTGTCATTCATATAATAATATATGCATAATTATTTCTTCAATTATTTTTAATAAGCAAATTAGCTTGTAGGTACACCACGTAAGTATTAAATACTGCGAACTAAAAATACTTTAAAATACTTTAAAACTTTTACATACAACTTACGTGGTGTGCCTAGCTACCAGCTAATTTACTTATTGATGTCACCATGCAAACATACAAGAATATTATTTTTAAAACGGATGATCAGGAATTCTATGCACTGGAATTTAGAGCACTTACACAAGTTCCAAACAATGTTTCCCATTTCAATTTCCGTTTGATTAAGTTTGGATCACGCTAATCAGTTTTATAAACCTGTTGGGTCTACAAAATGCACAAAAAGTGCTTTGGAGGTTTCCGCAGGAGTAGCAAGAGAGGGTTCTATTTAGCTCCATTAGAAATTAAAATGAAATATGTGGCAAGCACGACCAGGATTAAACATGCATGATGACACGACAAATAACTTCTGGTGGTAAACACAAAAATCCTAAACCAAAAGTACGGTAGACTAAACAGTATTAGCCGAAATTATACTAGGGACATGCAGAAACTCAATTTCGACGGGAAAGTTGATTGTATTTAATTAATACCCGTTTGAATCTGAATACAGAAATGGATAAATTTATAACGTATGGTATATAGGTCGGTTAATGCTAAAAAAGGTATCGTAATTATTTGCCAACGATAATGATCTGTAGGCTATCTTCAAGCAAAACTGGCTATTGTTGGGGTAAATTCTTGCATTATTGTCATCATTAGTTGTACAAAGTGTTGTGTACACGATTCTGTAGTGTTTCGATGCCTCGATTAATATAGTGTCCATAGTTTGCTCTGTCAATGATCTTGAGGTTGTTAAGATTAGTAATGTATGGGCCTGCAATATATGTTCTTTGATGTGAAATTTTTCACTCATTCTTTTTTCTTATGAGGAATTCTAGCTCACCCAATTTCTGCAGTGAGTAGCTTAAATTTGGCTAGTTTTAATATAAAATGGATTTTTAAGTTGTCTTTCGATAAAGGGAGAGGTTACGTAGCGGTTTAGTTACGAGTTACGACGCGAATCGCACGAGGGTTCGTGAAAACGCGTTTGCCAGAACATTTGATATCAATATTGTAGACTGTAGAGCTACATACAATTAATATATGACGAACAAAACACGGAAATTGTATAAAATTCTTAAATAAAAAAGTAACACTTGACTTTCTGCTGAGGGTAATAATTATGCATCATGCAGGTATTTTGAGTATTTCACCAATGCAGGCATTTATAAAGAGCTTTAGATTGCCGTTTACGACAAGCCCTGTTTCATATATGAACGTCGTCGTATAAATTACAAATTTAACGATTATTTGCAGTCATTTACATACAGAGTTGTTTCCCTCCTCAAGCTCAGTTCACATGAAATTTGATGAAAATTAATTAAACCTTCTCTGAGAAACGACATCTTCAAAAAACATGTAAGCTAAATGTTGCTTTTCAAAGCAATTTTAT